>NW_027273862.1:11445000-11467500 GCF_046630095.1 Trachinotus anak | reverse complement strand
ACAAGTGAAATATTGTCAAACCAATAACATATTGATTATTATTATTAGAGATATTTAAAGTGAATAGTCTATGTAAGTTTCAGACTATAAAACGCCACAAAACTAATTGTAAGTAATGTTGCCTGTAGTTTGTGGCTATATTGTTTAGCTTTGCATTTGAATTTGCCAAATACATCATCCATCCATCCTTCTCCCATTAATTCACTTTTTTCCTCCTTTATTCCTCTTCTTTTCTTTATTCCTTTCCTTGCTGCCTTCTTATCCACTTATTTATCCACTTGTCTCCCTCCTTTTCCTCTCCACTCACGTCTCCTTTTCTTCTCTGCCCAGACTCATGTCCCCTCATCTTTTTTATCCCTTTCTCTTCCATCCTCAATTCATGTTCTCTCTTCCGTCTCCCTCTCCTTACCATTACCCTGTCTGCTCTTTCCGTCCCATTATCTCAGTTGCTCCATTCATTTTACTTTTATTTATCTTTTCTTTCTTTTTCTAATGCTTTCCTCTGTTCCTCTCCTAAAATTCTATCTCGATTTTTACCTTCGTGTCTTCCAGCTGACCTCTGTTGACCCTTAGTGTTAATCATCATGGTAACTGTGTGAACTATGTTTTCCCCTGCGGGAATACTGGTGGGTGTCCATAGTCACAAATTGCCTCAACATGACACCCACTCCAACCTTCTTCTGTCTCTCTGGAATAAAGACCCAGGCCTCTGGTTTAATGGTGTTAAACTGGCAAAATTGGCTGCTAAAATCCCAGTATGTTTTCACCAAGAGTAGTAAAATATGCTTTTAGGGCACTACATTACTGCCACATTGGGTGTAGTGTTCATAATGTGGCTGAATCTGTGAATATTTTACTGACAGCTTTTATTGAAACTTGTTTAGCCAACTAACCAACAAGACAGTTGTCTGCTAATCAGGTGCTAATAGTTTGCCAAACTTGACTACTGATGGCAAACCATTTATAAAAGACCCGACCAAAAACAAACTAGCACAATAGTAAAGTGCAGTGCTATTCTATTATCACCTGATAAAACAATGCACTAGGTTGGTGTCGGCTGCTTGGGCTTGTTTAGCGCCCTTGAATAGGGATGTCCCAATCAAGTTTTGGTAAGTCCTCGTGTACTGGGTATCTGCCAGAGTCCAATTCAATACTTACATATACCAAATAGTCATAGCCTACTAAAGCTGATGTAAACTCACACACTTAGCCCACTCATGATTGTATAGCAGTGTTACAGAGCAGTGCCTCTTCCCTCCCAAAGGATCTCTGGCTGAGTACAAGCTCCGGCTTGCAGGGAGAACCAAACAACAGCCATGTTTAATTTTGGCTTGTCAACAAGTAACTCTTGAAATTTGTCAGCAGTGGCTAAAATTAAAAGCTGCTACCAGAGACTATTATACTAACTTATTTTGCTAACTTTTGTGTCTTCACTTTAACACACTCTAATTTTCAGGTAGTAAAGTGTTCACAGTGAAGGCTCTTGTGCAGCAACACTATCAGTGTGCACTGTCTTTATATTGTGTATCTTACCAGCAGCATATTGTTAACCATTACCAGCAGTTAACCAAGCACTACCACTTCTGTGAATATTATAGTTATTTGCTTTGGACCAGAAGCTCTGTAGTCTTTTAGTGTGTGTGTGTGTGTGTGTGTGTGTGTGTGTGTGTGTGTGTGTGTGTGTGTGTGTGCACAAGGGCGGGGGGCTACATATATTTGCCTGTGGGTCACAGTAGGCCCATCTGTTATAAACCAAACTGAATCAAACACACAGCTAGAAAAGCTCTCCCTCAAACCTGACCCCATCATACCCCTTCTCCCTGTTTCACACACACACACACACTGTAAATATATACTGTAGGCCTATACACAGGCTGCGTGTGTGTGCTCTCCATAGGTTTCCTGCCTGTGGACAGTGGTTTATTTAGTCGTTTTACTCATACCTACTTTTATTAAGGGCAAATGGACCTATACAGTAAACAACATCAAAGCTCTTGAATAAACAAAATGAAGGCCGGTGGTGTGGTGGGAAAAAATGTGAGGAAGTAAAGTGAGACTACGCCTTTGAAAAACGCACAAAGTGTGAAACATGTATCAAATACATGATCACACATACCCCGAATACACATAAATAGTCTACGTGCAGTATTCATATTGACTCATTATACAGCAAAAAAGCAAGGATGAAGAAATTTCAAAAAGAGATCACCAGACCCCTGCACAGACCACAAACAGTCACCAACAACTCAATAAAAGCCCAACAGGCTCTGTCCATGGTGCTGAGTGTCTGTGTGGACAGCATGCAATGAAAGACTTCAGGAGCTCTGACTATAACACAGAAATTACTACATTCAAGCAAACAAGGCACATTTTATCTGAGTAATATGACCAAATAAACAACTGTGCAGTATACTTAAACAGAGCGACAATGAGCTATTTTACATAATAAACATACAAACAATTCTTAAACAAAGTTAAATAAAGTGCTTTAAAATAAAAGGCCATCCTGAAACAATAAATTGTGCCAAGATAATGAGTTGAGTGAGGTTTTGTTTGATTGGCCACCTGCTGGTACTTGAAGACAACCACTGTCCTTAAAGTGCAATGTGATATTTTCTCAGGTTCAGTTCTTCCACTACAGACTGTATAGCTTGTATTACTGTTCACAAGTGCAGGTCCAGTCTGGGAGTAGCTAGGTCTATACAGGCTTTCTGCCTTTCTGGCTTCCTCTTTCATGTTTCTTTGTCCGAGAGTTCGCACCATTGACAGTAACACATTGTTACGAAGTTACTATCTTTATTTTTATTTTCCAGGGCAGTCGACTTCACAACTGACACTGCAATATTGGGAGGTGTTGTTTCAATAATTTGAAGAAACTCAATACAAATTTGGAGGCAAAAGTACTCTATATTAAAAATAGAGTAGCTCTTGTGTGACAAGGACAATATTGAATCTTTATATTACAATTATATCACAGGCTTAAATAATTGGGGCCAGGCTTCCTTTGGTCTATGGTTTAAAACTGAGAATGAGTCTAATAGATGTTGTTCTCCTGTTTACCTTGGATATGGACAATTTTAGAAGTAACACTTTTTAGTGTTTACATTTTTTATCACCTCTGAAGAAAGATATGAAAATGTCCAATACCAAGCTCTCTTGGCACAGATCGTCATCCTGTAATTATCAGTGTGGAGCACTATGATCTCTTTCAGCTGACATGTCCTCTGAACTTTTAAACAGCATTTTATCTTTACCCTGCGAAGGAGCAAAACGTAAAAGCTGCAGTACAAGCTCACTGGACTACAGCTCTTGCAAGAAAAAAATTAAATAAAATGAGAAATTTGGGTTTTATAGCCACCAGAAGGCACAAGGGACAGTGGCTCCTCTAGACAGTTTGGAAGTTTACAAAGACACTAGGCCATGGCCAGTGTGGCCAAAGCAATAATAGCTACATAAAACCATAACTGAAGGGGAACAGAAATAAACTGCCCTCAGCTTATCCACTTGAGGGATTAAGCTATGATGCCTCTTTTGGTTGTTCCTTAAACAATAAGCTCTAAACATTCTGGCCATTAAAAAAATCTGTCTGCTTGACTGCATTTTTCTGACTGATTTTCACTCACTTCTGTGCATTTACTTTCTTTCCTACAGTAGCAAAAGTAAAGCTTTCCTACATTCCGTAAAGTTCAAACAAACATCTTAGAGCAAAGTGAGAGGGATTTAGAGGAGAGAAAAGAGATGAGATGAGGTATGTATGCTGTTTTCTATCTGTGTTTGTGTTCCATAGCCTGAGATGGGAAAAAGTTATGAATATGCATAAAGCAAAGCGCTACACGCAGGTGACATGCTTGACTCGTAATACTGCTGCGAACAACTGCACCAGACAAATGTTTTCTCCATCTCTCCATCTCTTATGAAAACAGGAGTGAGGGAGAAAAGAAGACTATAATCTCAGGGGAACACTTTTCTTTTGCACTCTGTGGTTAAAAACCAACACACTAATGATGCAAGCACACATGCAAGGAGGCACAAAGCCGTGGTAGCTCATACATAAGAAGGCACAAATATATACCCCCCAACCACACGCACACACACACACAAAACAGTATGCTAACAATTCTTTCTTTTCAAAGAGTATTTCAGGGTAATGTTCAGCATGTCTGCCATGCTTTCAAACTCATTTAAAGTTTGTTGTTAGCTAGCTGAGGAGCTAGATATGCATAGTACACAGAACAATCTGACATTAAAGTAATCCATTCTAAAACTGAATTTTAATATGTCAGCCTTATTATCTTGGACAGTTCAGTCTACATTTTGAGACATGAACAAGTTGTTCATCCAGTAAGAAGTCAGAAAGCTGAAGCTCTAATCTTTCTTGTCATAATATTTTGGAGACAGATAACGCATGGCATTAGGCATTTTGACCACACGTTACATTAACAAGAAAAATGATGATAGCCAAGAACATTAGACAATCAAAGCATCTGCTGATAAAGAGGACGTTGAGACATTTGACATAAACAACCTTTCTTCAACTCTTCAGAAAGACAAGAAACTATGATTTCCGCAGAAACTGAGATGAGAAAATAAAAGGAGAAATATGGAGCAGACAGGGTGTCTCTCCGGGGAAAACAAAGAATCCATTTTTACAATAAAAAAGATCCTTGGAAAACAACATAGAGAAAAACATACACATCCAAAGGTCATGTCCCATTTCTCCTGTATACTGTATGCCCCATATTGGAAAATTTGAATCCTGATTTAGCAACACAGTTTCAAGCTGAGAGTCATGCCAATAAAGACACTGACAAGTAATAGAGAAAGGAAGTAAGAGAGACTCTCAGGGGAGAACGTGAAATGTATCTAGTTTTTGAGACAAGTCTGTGTGTGTGTGTGTGTGTGTGTCAGTGTGTGTGTGTGTGTGTGTGTGTCAGTGTGTGTGTGTGTGTGTGGGGGGGGGTGGCTTAGTGTAGGGAGTATCCATAGGAACTGAACACTGCTGTCAAATGAATTGTGGATGACCCCAGCATGTGAGAAGGTCTCCTAGTTCTGAGGGGTGTGATTTGAATATCATAAAATGACCGTACAACGATTAGTAAGAACAGCCTCTGTATAGCCCCATATTTAGGGTATAACACAAACATCTATTCATCTATGAGTTTATTTAATTGGGTCTTTAACCATTTCGCCATCGGAACTCTTTCAAGGATAAGCAACTTCAAAACTGATGCAAAGTTGGGACATTAATTAATTATCCTCCTCTCTTTAATATATAATACATCAAGGCCGCAAGAAGGAGGGAGAAGAAGAAGAAGGACTCCGAATGAGAAAACAGTCTTGATAGAGGTGGCTGAAGCATGGAAAAAGAAAACAGAACAGGAGGTGGTACAGAGGGGATTTAGGGAGACATATATGGAGGAAGGGGCGAGGGAAGACGAGGGAGGTGAGCGGGGTCAGACAGCAGGAGGAAGCTAATGTCTTTATTTCCTGGTGAGGTGGGACCTTGCATTTACCCCTGAGGTCAGCGGTCATAGACAGGGTCGCTGGGGGTGCTGAGATGGGGGGTATCTCAATACAGAGGAAGAGAAGGAATATCTATATAACAAAAAGAAGTGGGGGGAACAAGAACGAGAGACAGAGTAATGGGAGAAGGAGGAAGAGAAAGAAGAGGGAGACCTAGTTTCAGTCAGGAGGGGAATGTGCAAAGGTGGAAAGGTTGGGAGAGGTTGAGAAGGTGAGGCTACTCAAGGGAGAGAGGAGGTCACACACAAAAAGACACAAACTGTACACATGAAACAATTGTATCTACACTGTCTACACTATGACTGCAGCGTTTGGGTCGTGTCTGATGCTTTGCTTGTATACTGTAAATATATATCTGCATTCATCTGCACATTCATCTGTCTGTTTATTTTCTGTATGTAAGTGGAAGTGCAACTGTTAATGTGTGAATGTGTATTTCCTTCTCTCTAGAGGCCCCACCAACGCAGCTGACAGATAAATACAAACTGATTCATCGTATGACTCCTTCTCCAGAGTATTGTTAGCAGTTATCCTCTTGAACTGCTTGACTTACTGCCTTTTACTGATGTAAATTGCATTTGTCAAATATGATACGATAAATATACAGTCTCCACCAGTCTCTGCGGCTTACTGGCTTTTATTCCAACATGTAACTGCATTACCAGCAATCACATGAATTAACTTTGACAATAAATAAAACAGAGATTGAATATCTGTCTTTATTGCTCCTCGAGGGTATTGTTGTTGCATTTACATTTAACCACTCAGCGTGTCGCTTTCTATTAACACTTTTGCAGTGTTTAACAATAACATTAATGGCATCAGTCAAATATTTTATCAACTGATAATTTGATGTTTTTATGTCTTTCCTTTACCATCATTGTTTGATGCCTATTTGTGGAAGTACCAGTCATACAAGTGTGTGTGTGTGTATGTGTGTGTGCGAGTAAAGAATTCACCTGGACCCTCTTCTACCATCAGTTTTGATGCTGACACTGGTCTCTTCTCTTCCAGCTAATTAATGACAGCTTTGTTAGTAGGACTCTCCAACATAGATCTAGCTCACACACACACACACACACACACACACACTGCCTAAACATATAAACTGAGTTATAAAATATGTAAATTGACACCTGTGTATGTGTACGCACATGGACAACTGAGAACTTACACATTTAGACAGTATGTGCAACTTACTCACTAAGGCATACAATGTATTACAAATGAGCATTTGTTATTTTTTGTGTAGTTGTATAGAACATAAATTCAAGTTTCAGTTCTTTATAATGGATGAGATTTCCAACTTTCAGCTTTCATCCTCAAAGCTGCCTGTGATTTTACAAGGATCATTTTGGGTGGAGTTTCTCTTTAAATGTTACTGGGTTGTGATGCAAAAAAGTGTTTGTCAAAAATGTCTAAGTTAAAGTGACTGAATAACTGTGAAATTGTTGTCACACAATACCACACATCACCAAGTGTTTTTTTAGCCTGGGTTTAAAACATTTTAAGTATAATATGATACTTCTGATGTTACGGCTGCTGCCTGATAAAACCATTGCATGGAGGAGGACGCGACCTTTTCTGAACACCTGTGTAAAGCCTGTCATGTCTGCATATCTACCTGTGCATGTGTGTGATAGGGTATCTCTATGTACATAAAGGTGTGTTTAAGTGATTTGTGAGCTTCTGTTTAAGTTCACAACTATTGTTTCTTATGTCTGTGTGTATTTGTATATTTCTGTGTGAGTATGAGCAGAAACAATGGTGTATTTCAGTCAGCGATATGATTCATGAAAATGGCATGCTGACTGGAGTCACACTGAGAGAGAACAGCCTGTTCTCCAAGAATACCTCATCTGACTAATATCATGGCAGGAGGACACACACACACACACACACAAGCATTTATATTTCATTTACTGCAAGATTTGCCCCTAAAATATATTATATGGTAATACAGTGTATAATGTTAATAGTTTTCTTTACCATTTCAACTTGTATTTCCTTCTCTTCCCAGGATTTCTGTTTGGCATAGACATGTATATGTCAGTGACAGAATGTGACCTCCTACTATAAATAACATGCACAGCCTCAGTTTACTTTTAGACCCTCTATTGCTGTCCAGTTCTAGTTATTCCTGTCTTACCTCTGGATGACTGATGCAGCAGGTTAAAAATATCCCTTTACCTTTCTAAGGTCAGGAAAAAACCTACAATGGCACCTTGTCAATAAACACAACCTCCTCATTAATTTGGAGAACAGCAGACTGAATATGGCCTGTTTTCGCCAGAACTCATGTTCCGACAAGGCAGTGTCCAACATGGCTGAGTGATAAATCCAATGGAAAACTTTGAGCTGTGGTTCCTCTTAGTCATTGCTGACTGAAAACAATGCACAGTCTTCATAAAGTCTGGCTGTGATGAAATATTCTGATAAGTTTGATCATCACTCCCAAACGACAGAGAGAATAATTTATTCAAAGTTCATATAAGGGTCACAACACAATTTTTTGGTTAATGAGTGTCATTACTGGTCATTTTGAAGACTAATATTTAAAACAAGTAGTCTGTACCTTGATTGACAGTCATAGCCTATTACCAAGCTTCAAAATATTCATTTGCAAACATGTGGTGCTTTCTCCATGTTTTCCTACACTCTGTGGTTCCTACCCATTTCTTCAGGGATTGTACTGTATGAGTAGGTGACTCAGCAGATTATGGTGGTTTCAGCCAACTGATAAACCATATTTAGGCCCAATTGTAGAGTTTTTCTTCATGGTGTCATCTGCACCAAAGGGTGACTCAGCAGGCTATAAATATGACTGGTTTGAGTTTTCTTTTGCTTTAGACCTGTATTTCTGTCTTGTTCTAGAGTTATTCTTGTTCCTGGTCTCAGTATTGGACATCTGTATGACAGAATGTGATTCAGTCAGCTATAAATATGAATGGCCTTTCTGCTCGGCCAGTTGCACGGATTAGCAACTCTTCCTGCTTTTCCACTGGGCTCAAAACACACTGCAGCATGCGCTCACACACACACACACACACACACACACACACACACACACACACACACACACACACACACACACACACTACAAATAACCCTCACACACTCATTTCATGGCCTGTCTTTAGCAAACCAAAAACACAGCAATTTACTTTCTCTGTTCTCTCCCCGTTTCTCTGTTTCTGTGTTTTTGTGGTCTGTCTCATTCTCCGTAAACTATTCTGGTCTAGATTGAGGGGGGACTTTGACTGGATTTTGAAGGTACCATAAAGTGCACATGGCAGACAGCAAACACAAATTCATTTCATTTGTAAATGCTTCACTATTTCCTCAGAGAGAGGGAGAAATAACTCTAAACGACCTGCTGTCATGCTACAGTACCAATAAGTTGTGGTTTATTTGGTTTGATGGACAAGATTAATATGTACAGCTATAAATGTTTTCTACCAATTTATTTTTTTTAAATCTAGGTCATACTTCAAGCAATTTCCAGAGCTTTCAATTATATCTTAAATATGGGACTTTGATCCTGTAATAACAGGTGGTTGTACATGGGGAAGAGATTTTAACCCCTGACTTTTCTGAAAGATTTCACTTTGCTGTTGCATGTGAATGGCCTCCTTGAATCTTTCCTGGCTGTCCAGTGACTCCTTATCTATGACCTGGCTAAAGTTTGGCTGAACATGCAGTGTGTCATGCACTTCAGTTACCAGGTTACTCAGAGAAATCAGGTTACATGGGTAATCAGGGAATGTGTTTACGTGCACTGCAGTGACTTGGTTACTGTAAATCCAAGTATACATGCAGCAGATCAGCTGTGTGTCTGGGTCGTAGGCGACTGACAGCACAGTGAGAGAATGACAAGCAGGCAGAAGAACAGAGCTCCTGCTCACAGTGTCACTACTCTGGACTGCTTTGTTAGTTTCAGTTTTAGTGGGATGTAAGGCAGACTTATTTACAAGGGCAAATTACTCCTTGTAATGATCTCTCGTTTCATCCAGCCACTTCACTCAGCTAGTTTTCCTGTGTGCAGTTTTTGGCATGCACATGCATGCTTGCGAAAAGCTGATTAGAAACCCAGTTTCCCTTGCACAAAGAAATCAGCATTCTGCAAGAGAAATCTACCTGAGGAAATCAGGTTTTTCTAATGTCATACCCCAATTATGGAAACCAGGTTTTTCATTTACATGACATGACAATCAGCTTATTTGAGAAAGACTGGTCACCTGGTTAACCGGGTCACTTAATTGCATGTCAACACTTTCAAGGACCACCGGATCGACAGAAGGCAATGTGTTTCATCTTCTTTCACCAATTAATTGGTTGGCAACATGCTGAAATTTCTTTGCATGATTTTTAGGTGTAGGGCACATTTGAATAGATCGGCTGTCTTGTCAAACAGAATACAATGAAGGTACGGCCAACTGTCAGGTGGTCAACAAATATACACTCATTGGTAGAAAAATGAAAACATATTGATAAACTGAATAAAGATCTAAGGTGTATTCTGTGTTTTTACAAAAGCTGGCGTGTTATGAGCCACTAGTTAACTACACAGGTAGGAGGATTGTTGTGCTTTGTATACTCATGAAATAGCTCACAGAAGACATTTTATGCTGTAACTATTTACCACATGGTTCCCTAATGATACTTACATGGCTGTGCAAGAACTGGAACCCACTGATGTATATGAGTGCATCAAAAACCTAAATGTAACCAAAGATCTTGTTTGTGGGTTACTTGTTATCAGGAGAATTAACCAGAAATGTAGAAAGAACAGAATTGGATTAGATGATTTTTAATTTATAAAAATACATAGTTTGATTTTATTGGACAAGAGACAAACAATATTTTCATAAAGTGAGTCTCTCCTTTCTTTTTACTGTTCCAATGCCACTCCTAAAACTTAGCCCTCGTAAGAAGAGATATATAACTGTGCAGACCCTTCACCATTACCACCTATGGAAACAACTGTTTGTGTTATGGAAAGTTAATGAAAAGGCCTAGTCCTTGTTAGTATCATCATGCTGTGTCCTGTGAGTGTTGACAGAGTTGAAGAAAGGATACCTGCTTGTGAAATCTCATTCAGTACATCTGAGATAGCAAACGTTTCTGTGATAATGTTCTAACACATTGTTAGAGATTGATGGAAAATGTATATTACAGTGACAAAATACGTTGCAATATACAATTCACAAGACAGAGGATGACATATTACTGGAATCATGAACAAAATATGGCTAAAATGCAACATTTTTCTGAGTTACCTGTCCAAACTGCTTGGTCACTATCTACACGACTAAATATAATGCTTTCATGTTAGACTCTATAATGAACATTGAACACTGTCATTCAGGCCTGATGACCTCAATAACTTAATGTCCATTCTACCTATAAGTTCTACTGCAGATCTGTACTTGACACTGGTACTTACACGTTAATACACGTAATTGGTTGGTATGATCTGGTTTCAGAGAAAATACTAAGGCTGGTACATGATACTCATCGAAGGAGAAAAGCCACAAGCAACCATCATTGCTTTGGATTACCACATACACACTGGTACACAAACACACACGAACGAACACACACACACACACACACACACACACGGTCACGTACAGGCATATACCAGACATACACTTTGGTTCCTGTGACCAAGAGACATTTAAAAGGGAGTCTGATTAAATTAAGCCAGTCATGTCTTCTTATCACCGGATTGAAGGTATCAATATATTTGTATTCACTGGTGTTATTAATAGTGCCCAAGAGGCAACCAGACACTGTAGAGTGGGGTGACAAACAAATCCCTGGGCTATTAATAGAAGGAGATGGAAAAATTACAGTCAACAAGCAGAGAGAGATAATGAGTGGGGAAAATCCTGACACTAATACTTAGGGTCAAGAACAAGACAGAGGTGGAAAAGTGGGGTGAGAGCCAGTGATCAATATTTTGTAATATGTTATATAAAAATTAATGTTGTGGCAAAAATCACATTGATGGCTGAAAACAAAAGAGAACACACAGAATAATACAATACATTAAAAAAAAGACAAAGCTAAAGCTATGACATGCCAGTGACCTTATCCCAAAGAATGAATGACAATGTAAGTATATCAATACTTTTCTATTTTTTTTCTTGAATAGTCTTTGCAAATTTCTTCATGCTTTGGGACACCATCACATAAACACAGTGGTTACACCACTTTACAATAGGACTGCCTTTATAAAGGTTTTATAAACTGTTTATAATTAGTTTATAATGAGGTAGTTAACACTTATTAATAAGCTATTATAACACATTAGAATAAAAGGGCAATGGTGACCTGTTGCTTTCCACATAGTGAGCCCACATTTATCTGTGATGTTAAGGCTCATGTCACATTGTTACCTGCTTTCTTTGTTTTCTCCGTCATCCAGCACCTATTATGCTTCATCAGATATTTGTCATCAGCATATCTTAATGGACAAAAAAGTTTCATTTGGCATATCAAATAACCACATCCATACACTAAGACTTTGGCAATATTGTTTTCTTTGAAATTTTGAGCATGCTTTTTGGCATGCTATCAGCAGTCATCTTTAGTATTACCACAGCCGTTGATATGACATATGCTATCAGATTATTATGCACAATACAAATTTAAGTGGAGTTGATGTCTTCTTTAGGACAGCATTCCAGGTGTGGCACAGTTGGTCATCATTGCTTTACTTGGTAAACTGCTCACTTTATTGGTCCCTCTTCCAAATATCTATGGCCTCCCTAAACCAACTTTGGTATCTGTTGTTCACTGATGTGATTCTTGTTTGATTCTAATGATTCTTCATTGATCTTTATGTTTTTTGGAATCTCATTTTTACAACCATTTACATTAGTAAATGGTTGTAAGTTGTAAGCTGTGAGTTACAAACGTTTGTAACTACTGAAAGGGAGCCATGTTGTAAAAGTGTAAAACAAACCACCATTTATAAATTAATTACTACCATTTACAAAAGCAAAGAGGACCCTTTTTGTAAAGTGTAAATTCCTAACATTTACACTTCCCTAAAAACACATGCACAAGACAAGATAAATAAAAGGAAAACATCTTTACAATCCAACAAATGGTACTGTCAATAAACTTACACATAAGTGATTTAGTTCATGTAAACCTAACGTTGATGCATACTCCTCCTTATAGAAAAGAATGATTATAGTGTAAACTACTGCAACTATAAGTAACTGAAAACAAAGCCTTTATTTTTACTCCATGTAGATCATAAACCTTATATATGTTATAGTACTTTTCATCTATAAAAAACTGTGGCCTTCGCCCACTCATATTTGTTAACAGAGCAGTGGTTTTTGAATCATGAATTGGCTGTGGTCACCCTTGGATGCTTGTTAAAGAATATACAAAAAGCCTTTCCAGTCTGACTCTCATTATTTCCTTCTAAGTGTCTGAGCATGTCTAAATAAAAGTATCAGTTGTACTCAAAAGCTTCATTATTTTGTGTGTTGATTTTCAACATGTGTTAACAGGTCCCCCCCCCCTTAATTCTGTTGGATCTTAGTATTTCATAAGAAAAATTTATATTGTATTATATATTGTATCATATATATCATTTGTATAAGTGTGAATGTTAGCAACTTATTTATAAATGATTATGTTATTATACGTTACAACAAGGCACCCTTTCAGCAGTTACAAGAGTTAGTAACCATTTTTCTAGTCATAAGTTGTAGTAAGTCATTAGAAAGACCAAATTAGTAGTAAGCAGTAATTTGACCTTCCAAACTGTGAGCCCGTATCAACATATGAAAACTGTTATAACTTGTTAGTAATAGTTTATTTATTATTTTTTAAAGTGTTAAAAACCTAATTAATAACCTAATTACCAACCATTTATAAATCCTTTGTAAGGGTGGTCTTATTGTATTGTAAATAGATTGTAAAATTCCAAGCCAATCACAGAGTCATCTCCTTTATCATGGTCTTTCACGCTGTTGTGGCTATGTCTCAGATTTAATGTCCTTGTCAGTTTTGTTTCAGATTCAAATGGATGTCATAGACAGAGGCTAAGTCCACACTACTACGTTTTCATTTTATAATAAATCTCTTTTGCTATGTTTTCGCCTCCCCTCCATACTGCTCCAGAGTTTTCAAGCCTCAAAAACGTGTTTTGGAAACACTGCTGGCCCCGTTTCAGTCTGAAAACTCTGGCGTTGTGTTGTAATCTGGATGGGCGAAAACGGAGACCTGTGGAAATGATGATGTAGACACACCAGTTCGCTCCCTGATTGGATCCTATCAGCCTCAGCTAAAAAGCGTGAATCACAAGTGTTACTAACCTTGTTGTCTTTGCTTGCAGCTGTTGTTCATTGAAATCCTGCATGTTTATGCTACACCTGCCTTTGCTTTCCTCATTCATAGTATTCTAATCAGCTGAGTAAACCTGAGAAAAGACAATTGGCTTCCTGTTTACACTGGCTCGCGTGTGCCCCGTGTCCGTGAATGGTCACACATGTATGTGTGTCAGGTTGTCAGGTGTTAGTCTGGACGCAGATCTTCTGATATGGAGCTAAAACGCGAGTCTGGACAGAGATCGTTTTCATTTTAAAATGAAAACATAGTAGTGTGGACATAGCAAGAGTGGAGACAGAGACAGAGCAGAAGAACAAGACTGACCAGGCTTCAGAGAACAGGGCTGCTGTAGAAGCTTGAGTTAGACTGAGTCAAACTATAGTGTCAGCTCTTCAAATATTGCAATGCTTTGAAAACAAGCTTAACACTGATACTAGGTAAAATGGTAAGTTATAAACAACGTATCTGTTGAGATCACAGATCAAGAGTCTGATTTCTACAGCCAGCATTCTAAGAGTTGCAGCTAAATGCAAAATTACTACTTACATTTACAAGGAACCAAATGAGCAATCAAACTAGGCTAACCATAATATGTACCACTTTCTTCAAAATTAAGGCAAATCAATACCTTTATACCTGTCTGGTTGTTTGGCTGCTTGTGTTGGACAGGGCAACATTGTAAAGCTCTGCTTGGAAATGTCAGTGTCCACAAAACTCAGCACTTACATTTGAATGTAAAATGTTATTATAACCAGAGTGATAACCACATTTACAAGAAGAAGACCCAGACCCAGACTTGTGCAGATAATGTTTAGGTGAAGAAATGTTCGAAAGTTAAATGTTAGTTTAAGTTGATTTGAGTTTGGCCCTGGATGGCTGTGGGAAATATTTTCTCTCAGAGGTGGTAAGAACCTGTGATTATCAGTTTCAAACAGACAAACAGCTCAAACTGGGGCATACTGCACACACATACAAACACATGCACCTCTAAGCATGAGGGGGTGAACAGTTTGCTGTACTCTTTATTTATTTGTATGTTTTCTTTGCTTTTTTTTTTTTTTTTACCATTTCTGTTCTCATCAAATGGCTGGTGGTCTGGTAGAGTGCAAACAGTCTGTGTCACATCAGTATCAACTGTGAAGCAGTATAGAACTAACAGTCCTATCTCTCTCTCTCTTTTATTCCATCCCATTACGTGTGGCCACCCTGAGACCTCTAACCTGTGCACTTTATGCCTGCATTAGTTACATCTAGCTCACCAAGTCTAATGCTGAGGAGGTCAGCACAGCTGGAAGTGCTCGGTCACAACCGGCAACAAGCACCACTTTTTGTCATGGCTCCCTCTAAATAATTAAGTGCTAATAATGAGTGTATTTACATGCAAACCAGTTCTTAATTATCATTCAGTAAAAGTGTCAATCCAGTAATATCATCAACTGGGACATTAACACATCAGGCTGCACCTAACTCTATTTATCTCTGCTATTTCTCTCCACCATGATGCTGACAGTTTGGTAATAGAGTGGAGAGTCCTGATCATTTTCACAAGAGCCAAAGTTGCAACCAAACACAAGATAATATCCCTTATGAGCAAATTCTTGCAGCCTCTTTGTCACGTTCAGTATGGTTAATATGAAAACATATGTGTTGCGTCATGTAAAGATGTTAAAATGTAAAAAATACGTCTATCAACAAACATTTTCTTAAAAATTACTTGCATGTATCAGATGTTATGTGAGTGTATTCTTTCACTTCTGGCAACATATTCACAGCTATCCAGTATCAAATATGTGGATTTCCTGCATTCTTGCTGTAGCTTGACTTGCCCCAACCAAATGAATGCAGGGTCTGAATCTTTTTTTAAATACGGCTTGAACACAGCCTGTGTGTGTGTGTGTGTGTGTGTGTGTGTGTGTGTGTGTGTGTGTGTGTGTGTGTGTGTGTGGCATGTAAGGGGAGTTGGCACAAACCAACATTTCATTTTCTTCCTCAGAGTGCCCCTGACATTAAGTTTTGCTACTCTTGGTCATGGTCACGCAGCTCCACCTGCCCTACAGGGATTTATATATTCCTTTAGGGAAACAAGGTCAGTTTTGACTAACTCTGTAGATTGTGCCAAGCACCATCTAGGGAAAAATAAAGTGAAATAAACTCCAGTGGAGGCCCATTACCATTACACCACTGGATGTGTCACTTGCATGGCCTGGGTATAGCAAGGATATATTAGTTTCTAGCGGGAAAGGCGCTACTCGCACAACAAAAATCCTTTCATTTTCTGGATATTTTAAAATAACTGCATAGTTCAGTACTAATAAAAGTACAGAGTCGGCAGCACAGAGGGTGAGTGAAACACAGAGAGAGTGAGCAAGAAAGAATGAAAAAGTGAGGGTGGGAATGACAATCTAAAAGAAAATAGAAGCGAACTAAACCTTAAGGAATATTTGGCCACTAATACTTGATTGACCACTTTCAAATGTTAAAATAAAGCTAGCTTTGAGAGTTGAGTTGAGGTCCTATGTAAGTCATTAGGTTACCCCCAAAATGTAGTGAATATCTCAGACTGATGATTTGCAACAAAATAAAAGTACATGATGCAGCCACAGAATACAAACAGATAAAATGGGTCTATTCTCTAAGCCAGCAGTCTTGAGCAGTTTGAGTGCAAAAAACTCAAAGCACATTAGGTTTGCCTTGGGAGAGCTTTTATAAACTGCAGCTTTCAGAGTGCCCCATAAATGATTGGTTATAATTATAAAAACATGATCAAATTCTGTGCTATTCTTTTGGACAAAAAGATGATCGTGAAACAGAAGGAAGAATCTATTTGTGTTAATTCTATGAGTAACACCAGGCAATGACCTATCTATCTTTAGTAATTCCATGAATACAGCGCTGAGGGGCAAAACATGCTGTCCTCCTGCTAATGAAGCTTTCAGCCCTGCACCACAACCACACAATGACAGCTGGCAGGGGAGGGGCAGGAACTACACGCCATGAAATAAGAGGGGGTAAAAATTGATTAGCAATTTTCATTTGCGCTAAGCTAAACAAAAGAAGGCTGCTGCCCTACTCTGCATATCATCATGGGGTAGGAGAGGAGGAGGGTGGGTGGTGTTGATGGTGTTGGGGTGGGATGGGAAGTGATCTTTCAGAGCTCAAGGCATCTATTGTTTAGTTAGAGAGGATGTGGGTGTGAGGGGCAAAGAGGGATTCGGGATGGGGATACAAGAACTAGGGATGAAGACAACAGTGACAAGAGGGGAGGCAGGAAGGAGGGATGGTGAGGACAGAAGAAAAGGAGAGGGGAGAAAGTGAAGGAGAGGACTGACAGAAGAATGAGAGGGACAAGGAGGCAGGTGGGAGAGAGGGCAGTGTGGTTAAAGACAGTAAAGGAGAGGGGTGGGAGAATTGGAGCATGGAGAGACAAGGAGGAAAACACTGAGGGACAGAGTGATGGGAGAAATGAAAAATAGGGTTGAAAGAATGGGATTAGGGATGAAAGACAAAGAAGACAAAGAGAGAAGGAAGGAGAAGGGTGAGGAAAATGGAGTCTCGAAGTGACACGAAGAAACCAAAACCAAAAGATGGGATGGGGTTAAAGGAAGACTTATTTACTTTTATTTAATTTGTTTATTTGGCAGGACAATGCACAATAAATACAGCATATTGTCCCACATGTAATTAAGACATATATTCACATCTGTGGTCTTGGGTTTGGGGCTGCTCATGATGTGCAATCGGGAGATGAGGTAAAAAATGTAGAGGGAAAAAAAGTAATGGGGTGGGGGAAATCTGGAAGGGCAGAGAGAAAAAACACGAGGGGAAAGAGGGAGTGTGGTCTCCAGGAGTTCATGACCAATTCTGAAAATTAAAACTGGACCAGGACAGAGCCACAATGCTCTTTGAAAAACAAAAGCAAAGTGGAAGGGGAAAAAAAACACCCCACCATCACTTTTAAGTTATTAAAGCCATTGAATACAGAGGGTCTGACAATAGAGAAATTTGCCAACACTGAGAAAAAAGAAAAATGCAGTACGTGTGCAGTACTGTGGCCAAGCCATGTTGTTGTATGGGCAGTTTTCTTGAGGGGTTTTTTGGCATGACCAGGGTGCATGATGGCTTATTAACAGTGACACTAATGCACCTCTGTGTGTGTGTGTGTGTGTGTGTGTGTGCTCTAAGCAGGCTGCCATTCATTTTTAGTGGCTTGAACATGCAGGCACGCACACACACACACGCACACGCAGTAATAAATGCAAAAATGGCAAGAAAAATAGCAGCTGGTAAGTGAGTGAGAGGGAAAAAAAATCAACAACTTTTAACCAAAACACTGTACACAACTCTAAATTTAATTTTCTGCAAGATTAAGCACAATAATGACTAGCTTTATAAAAACCCATAACTAATGGCTTCCAATGAGCCAATCTATAGGCATTGATCTGCTCAGTATCTCATACACTTGCAGTGCAAAGCCTATAAATGAAGGAGGGAAGGGGCGGAAGGAGAAAGACAAAAACAGGATAGAGCAAGCACTATGTGGAAAAAGATGAGAGTGGAAGAAAAGAAAAAGTGGCTGGTGAGAGAGACAGGTGTGGAGATGAGGGGAGGGTGAGGAGAAGGACAAGAGGAAGATGAGGGGAGGAAAGTACAGAAAAAAACAAACAGAGGAGGGGTAAGAAAGGAAGCGAAGACAAAAGGGGACATTTCACTGTTCCTTAGAATACATTGCTGTTCACCATATATAAGAAAAGACATGACCACCTTGTGTCCATTTGACACGTCTCACCACACTCACACACTCTCTGATGTTAAAACTAGGCGTTGCATTGGACATTTTTTGCAATTTATTGAAAACAGCAATCTGACATTCACATCCATTTTACGTGATTGGCCACGTGTGTGGAGCTGAATGGTTAGCAAGATTTGAACTTCTCTTTGAGGCTGTCTTTATTCATCATTTACACTATTCTGCCATCAAAAACACACATTATGTGTAAATAGGATCACTAACGAAGCACAATACTGCACAAATCATTGCAATATGTCACTGTTCTTGAAGATTATAGACTATTATCTATGGAGTGGTTGCTCTAATCCTGTAATAACAGTGGTATCTCTGTGTGAGAAAGCAAAAAGACCCAACTAAACACAAGCAACTCAGCTGTTAAAACAATATGTCACAATAAAAATCATCATTATACATTTTTTAAGGTTATTAGGGCAATTAGCTACGTAGTGGTATTCTATGTTCCTAATCCTACACTTGACAGCTTTTTAGAGGCTCACTGACTAAGAACCAAAGGTGGTGGCATGTGAGGAGGAGAATGGAGTGAAATGAAACAATCCTCTGCTGAAAAAGCACAGAAGCTTAAATCCGGAGAGGCCTGCTTGCGTTAATCCCCATGGATTAAGCTTCTAAATACTCCTATTCAAGCCAATTAATTCATGCATATATCTGTCTCCGGCTCTTTTCATGTCATTTAAGATGATGGAGGATGACTTCCTGGGAAATCAGGAGGAGGGTGGATATGTATCTACATTAATGCACACAGGGCTCTCTCTTCAGGGCCGTGCGGCTACATACATCCTGATGTGACACACACACACACACACACACACACAACAATGCAGAGATATACATTAAGGTTTTAATGGGGGGACGATGGAGGGAGGATGAGGAATGTGAGGGGCTTCCAAAAGTTGACTGACGTATTCTGACATCTGAATACTAATCATGAGATCAACCTCTGGCTAAATCTACAGGATCTCACTGGGGCTTCTGGCTGAGAGAAGCATAAAAATGATTAGCAGTAAATACAGAAGGCTTAGAGAGAACAGAGACACCACTGGACTGACTTAACCACTTGAAGCAAAAGGTTGAGAGGAAGAAGACTCTAAGACTGAGGAAGTGGACAGTAGACAACCACAGTGACCTGACATTATGTAAATGACCGGGAGAAAGGGAAAACAAAGTCAGAGTCTTTCATGTTTGATGCATCATATGTACTGTATAGTAGATTAACTCCAAAAAAGGAAAGAGACATTGTTGCAATTTCACTTTAAAAACACCATCAGGAGCAAGTAAACCCAAAGCCTGATACAGCAACAATGACTCTTTTTTTGAAATAACTGTCCTCTGATATGTTTTAAATATATCCTGCTATAGCAGAGTGCTGGGAAGAAAGAAAGACAAAAAGAAAGAAAGAAAGAATAGATTACACGGTATGGTATGATGGTATTTTTCTCCGTTAATTTATTTCCTGTTTGCAGTGATGTCACTAATGATATGCTGTCCCTAATGACATCATCAGGGCCTAAAGTGGACTGCAGTCTGTAGTGTTTGAGAAGCCTGAAGTCTCTGGTTTCCAATCCCTCTGTGTGTGTGTGTGCGTGTGTGCACAAGCAAGCAGGCTGGCAAGCAGCAACCGCTGCATAGAGTATTAATAGGAACTCACATCACCCAGAAAGGCTTCCAGTTAAATAGAAACTCACATCAGGCCTGAGTCTACGATCAGATTACAACCTCCAGACAATATCTAAGGTTCAAGGGTAATGATATACAGTAATCTGATTACCAAAAGAGTAAATAAAGTAACCTCAGACTTTGATAAAAAAAAAAAAAATAAATAAATAAAAAAAAAATTCAAACATGTAGTCCTCTACACAATCTACACAACACTGATATGTGTTGGTAAAGCTCACAGCTCAAACCGTGTCAGTGTAAAGAATCAGCTACCAGGGCTCAGCCTCAAATAATTACTCCGCCAAACAAACAGGTAGAAACATGACATTAATTAAGATCTTTCAATGGCTTCCCACTGGCAGCAGATATTATTGCTGGTACGAACCGCTGCGAGTTTGCTGACCTCTTCCCAAACCCGCACCACCAGCAGCTACAGAATCAGCATTTTGTAGCCTGGGAGTGTCGACCCAAACCTGTAGGATATAAAATTGAGCCACAACTCCCTCTCTAGTCTCTCTAACCCCAACTCAGTGATTTAATGTTGGTCAACATGGAAATGACTGGTAAAGCATGATGAGTTTACTGTTGGAAGCTCACTGAAAGAATGGCAACAACTTCACATCAGACATTCACTACCACAGAGGTTATACCAGCTGGTCCTGGTCAGAGGACAGTGTCCAGTTCTATCCAATTGTTTAATGTAGGTAGAATAGGAAAACTGGCTGGTGGTCATCATAAACAAAAAATAATTAAGTAACAAATCAGTAATCCCTCTGGGGAAATTCATGTTCTGCACTGGACCCATGTTACATATTTAGGAGCAGTTGGCAGTGCACGTGATGTAGTGCAGAGACCATTTGAGGTCAGTAGCACGAGTGTTACGTATCTCAGAGGAAACCGATGCAAACGTGGACAGAACAT
Source organism: Trachinotus anak (assembly GCF_046630095.1). Classification (NCBI taxonomy): domain Eukaryota; kingdom Metazoa; phylum Chordata; class Actinopteri; order Carangiformes; family Carangidae; genus Trachinotus; species Trachinotus anak. The sequence goes on along the minus strand of NW_027273862.1, from coordinate 11,446,235 downwards.
AAAGACTCCACAAAGAAAGGCTCCAGTTGGTGCCTAGTTCAAATCAGGGACCCTCTTACAGGTGACTACAACAATCAGGTGCAAACCACTGTGCCAATGCTTAACTTCATGCTAAACATAGTTATCAGAGCTAATAAAAATACCTTTAAATGAATATTTGTTAAATAATAACAAATGATAACCCCATTTTAAGTTTTAAAATCCTATTTTGTAACAAATAATATAAATAATAACAACTATGACAAAATTCATCCTCACAAATTTCCTTAAAAGTCCTTTTGTTGACATTAAAAATATTATATTTGTATTACAATTGAGAAGAGCAGGATCTGATAGATCTCTGAAATATTAAAATCTAATGAAAAGAAACTAAGACTATATTGGTCATTATTAATAATCATTATTCATCCCTACTACAAGCTTGTAAACTAAGTTACCAATTAGATAGCTATTTTATCATGTTGCAGTTAATTCCTGTCTTGGTCATTTAACCAGAAAGTCAGCTATGAGTTGATAGCACTGCTCCTCTTACCTGAAATTCTTCTACTCAGGTAACTGTTGTAAGGTGTGCTCAGTCCTCAGATACTGTAATAAGGTAGAATAAAAAGTTATTGTAGCTGGGAAACTCTTTTGTCAGATTTACACGGCAACAAGTTAGAAAAAATGGGACACACATGGCAGGACACAGTACAAGACTGACCAGCAGCATTTCACAAGTGTAGATCTGAACACTTTTTAAGAATACTGATATGAATGTCAAATATCACACTCTCAGTCTTTAAACTTTGCATCTCTCTTACTCTGAGTCCCAGGCTCTGTCTCTCCTTATCGGCCCATTCTCTCTTTCTATTAACAGTCGCTCTGACTTTCTGTCACTCTGATCTGACATCAGTCTCTCTGATTGGTCGACCCAGCTCGTGCACTAACCAGTGACACGCTTTAATTATTGAGCGGCTGACCTCAATTGGTTGGCTCTAGATGCCTAAAACACACTGTGCCACACACAAACACACTGCACTGCACTGCACACATAGACACAGACATTTGCACAGCATGCTCACATGCTCACAATCTCACTACATATTGCACACTTACATGCTCACCCTGGGGACAGTTTCTAAAGTCTAAATATATACTGTGGACAACATTCACTCTGCCTGTTACTCCTCTCAGTTCATTGATGCTAAGAGCACATTAGTTATGATATGAAGCATGCTGCAAAAACACATTTATAC
>NW_027273862.1:11297500-11440000 GCF_046630095.1 Trachinotus anak | reverse complement strand
CTTAATATATGGAGAATGTAAATATTTCATAAACTGAGATCATTTTCTTCAAGAATGTACATATCAGATATTTTACACCTCACAGGTCAGTATGGAGGAACATTTCTGAAACCAGCAATCTACAACAAATCTCAGTTTTTCATTACTTTATATGAATGTGTACAGTGTGTATGCCTGTACATGCACTCTAGAAAAGTAGGCAGAGAAATCAATGGTCCTATGTTATCACAATATAGTTATATAGTTATACTTTATTTCTTCAGAGCCAGTAAAAGTGCGCAGAACAGACCTTTCCCACTGCTGTGCCAAAATTCAGCATCTTATCCTTGTACTGTTTTACTTACATCTTTCATGGGAGAAATTAAACCTCTTTATTCATAATACATTGAACACACATTTTGGAGTCTGACTGTGAGTGTAAAAGATGGCCTGAGAAGAGGCCCAATGACATAACGGGGGATGAGAAACAGAAAAAAAGGAGCAGGAAGAATAGGTGAATGAAAGGACGAGGACATGGAGGAAGATGATAAAAGCAGGGACACAGAGGAGAGGAAGGGAAAGAGGGTGGAGGGCAAGGACAGGGGTGAAGGGTGTAACTCACTCCTGTCCCCATCACCAGCGCCCAGTCCTAATTTACCCAGAACAATCAATCAGATCAGGAGGCAGACACTGATAGAGGACTACCATGCAACAGGATCCACCACGTACACACACACTGAGAGAGATGGAGGACTTGCATGCAACAGGATCTATTCACACACACATACTTTTATGCTGACTAGAGAGAAAAAGTTTGAAGCTCATATCTGTAGCCTTTGCACTGACTTCTACAAACTAGGCTGTACTGTGTACCAAAGTCACCGTGCCTCTGTAGGGTCACAACAGGAGGTCAGGGCCCATGAGACAGTGTGAGCACAGAGGGAACAGGAGTGAGAGAGCAAGAGGATGAGGGAGAAAGAAGAGGAGCAATGGCAAACAATAGGAAAAGAGAGAAAGAGAGAGAGAAAAGAGCACAGTGCAAAAAACAGAGGACAGAAACGGCAATGTGCAAGAGGACAAAGTGATCACGCCCTGCCATGCTCTCAGAGAAAGATGAATGCACCAACACCAAAGAGAAAGAATAAAAAAGCAAGAAAAAAAGTGTCAGACTGACGCCCACTCAGGTACAGTCGACAGTGGTACTGTAAAGCAAACACACGGATGAAAGTAGCAGGGAGATCAGTGTTTCTCTTCAAGTGCTCCTGGCCTTCTCTCTGTCCCCCAGCATGACACTTTAGTGTACACTTTTTTTGTTTTGTGACCGGCTCGAACTTCTATGTGCCCTCCTGGCATTGCATGCCTTATCTTTACATCCTGCGACTAATGTTATGTAGTTGTCTAGAGAATAAATTTCTACAGAGACCAACATCATGAATCTCAACCCCATAAAATCGTGTTGATTGAATTTATGACTAATTTATTTGACTTAAGACTAATTGGAGCGATGCTTTATTTATCGTATAAATTATCCTCTCTGTTTGTGTATGTGCATGATAGAAACAGACAGAGGAAGAGAGGGAGAGTGAGAGAGAGGACATGTGAGATATACACAATTTATTCTAAAGGATGACACATTTAATTTAGGCCCTGCAAAAGAAATTAAAAAGCATAGCTGTTATTAATGAAGATGGAGCATAATGAGGGTAGGCTAGACAATGACACACACACACACACACACACACACACACACACACACACACACACACACACACACACACACACACACACACCATTTCCAGGGGACAGACTACAACTTTAAAATAATAGCCAGATTTTCCTCAAAATATAGTGGTGTGTGTGTCTTAAATATAACTTGTAATTGCTGGTTGTATGATTACTTTAAAATGCTAAAAATGACAGTCGGTACAGATAATTACTGTAGAATAATCAAAATGAATGGAAAACTTGTGGTTCTCCTGTTTTCAGATTCAGACCAATGCTCTTCTTATCACTTCCAGTTGTCATTCATTGCTGTAGCACAGATTAGCTTCCTTTCATTTTAAGAGTGCTCCTCTGCTAAATACACAAATTGTGTTCTCTGAGTAACTTCTGTCTGCACTGTCAGATTTTTTCTAGCACAAAGGGCCTTTCACCATACATCACACCATGTAAGGTTTGAAATGAGTTCAGTGAATGAAGGAAGTTTAAATTCAGAGGAATAAAAAATTAAAGCTAAACTGATGTCACAAGGTTTCAGTGTGGTAGGGATGTGAGCTTCAAAGTCATCTTTCCTTCTGCACTGTTGAAGTCATTGAGATTGTAAATTGACTGAACAAGAAAACAGGCTGTGGTCTTAGTGCTCCCTTAATTTTGTTACAGGTTTGCCAATCTCATGCCATTAAATGTATAGCCTCCATAGTACTTCTATTGATTAACAAATGACAACGGCGTCAATGTGTCGCAATGTGCACTTGAGGTCAGGGACTTATTGCCTTATTTCAACTCCTCCTTTTCTCCTTCTCTCTCCATCTCTCTTTCTCTAACTTCCACTCTCATCCACTCCCCCTTTCTATCTTTCCTTTACAGTCTTCCCTCCCTCTCTCTAAATAGATATTGAAGTTTTCTATTTAAGGCAGATGCTGTTTAACTTCCTTGGGGTGGGAAGTGAAAGGCAGGCAGAGGGCCATCCATCTCGCTATCCACCTGCTGACATCTTTAAACGCTATTGACACCCACTGCCAGCATTAACATGCAAAACCGCACCGCACGTTTGATTTCATTAGCTCATTGTGCACAGGGTTTTCTCTTGCCCTGTCAGTGGGATTCTGGCTGCAATTATTGTACTGGATGCAGAATTGGCAAATTTTCCAGCTTGTCAGAGAAATGTCATTTCTGCACTGCACTACTGTGAACGTGAAGCCTTTACAGCTCTTTATAGGATACACTTAACACATAGCGTTCTAAATGGCCTTATCTAGAGATGTCTTTGAGCACAACACCCCATCAGTAATTTTCAAATACATTAGTTTTATTAGTTTTGATTCTTCTGAGGAGAGTCCACATCACAAGTGGCCACTAGTAGGGATGAATGAGATGTACTGGGTGTTATCAATCTGTTAAAATATAAATAATGACAGAAAGCCAATTAAAATTAAAAAGATAGCCAACTGGCTAGCATTAAGTAGCATGAGTAGTATTTACCAAACAACCATAAGGCCAAACATGGTACTCACCCTATTAATGAAAAAAAAAAAAAAAAAAAAATGAAAAGACTGACCCCTTTTTTACACAGACAGTTGAGAGGCAAGGGTCTACTTAAATGAGTAATGGAAATAAATGAGCACAAAATTGTGCCAACTCCAAAGACTATAACAATCTTTTGTAAGCAATGGTAAAATCATCTTCAGTACAAGGTTAAAAATGGGAGCATGCTGGTATTGGCTGGTCTCCATGACTCAGAACTGGGGTCTAGTTTAGACATCATCAGCTGACAGAAACATAACTTATGGGATGCCTCAAGGTTTAGTTCTGTGTACAGTGTTGTTAGGCCCTCTTGCCACTGAGAAACAATATTAGAGCTGATATAGATTTTACAGTTCCACACCACTGAAAGAAGCCAGCCCCTCTGATAGTTGTAACCATTAGATTAATTTATTTATTAATTTCATAGAATTTCTTTTGTACTTTTGGAGACTCCACTTCCATCTGCCTTCCACTGACCTACTTGGTTCCTACTGATGTCTGACTAGTGTTTTTTTTTTTTTTTTTTTTCTGCAAAGAGTCAACATTATGTAGTGTACTGCAGTTTGAAAGGCCTACACTGGTTAACCATAACAGCATATTTTGGAATTTGACATTAAGTGGTATATAAGAGTATAGCTTCATCATGCCAGAAAAAAAAAAACAAAACATTGTAGGTAGAGATAAATGCAGAAAGAAGTTAGTTGCTACAATGAAAACAAATGAAATAACACAAATAAAACCAGTTTACTTCACTGTATTTTGTCTCTTTTTGATTTAAGTTTTACAGTATAATCAATGTGTTTTTATCGACATTAACCTCAAGTACATGTAACTTCTTTTAACTTCTATCCTTCTTTTACAGGATAACTGCCACTGTGATGATAGCCAACTATTTCCTTTCTTCTGACACAAAGCCAACATCGTATACATTCTCACGGTATGGTACAGTGTTTTAAGTACACTGTTAATAAAATACTACATTTTTTCAGGATACAAGTCTAAATATATTATTCAATTTGTAGTTGAGATTACAAAGGCTACAGAAGTATTGGCATGAAGAGCCACAGAAATACTGTACGTGCTCATTATTCTGCAAAGAGGACCTTAGCACTGCCTGCTAGTAGAAGAAAACATAACTTTGGGTGGTGGCATAGCATCCATATTAAGATCAGTTTTAGAAAAAAAATCTGGGGATTTTCAATGAAAGTTGGTAACAAGAATGAGCATCGACTATGATTTTATTTTTTGTGTCCTTTTGTAAATTGGTGGATAGGTCAAAACATCACTGAACATTTTTGTTTTAGTAAAAGCGTGATTTAAGTTTCCTTTTAGACTGTATTTCTATTGTTTCCATGTCCTAACTGAGGTAAAACCAAAATCAAAATATGCCTCTGTAATTCCCTGTAGCTTTCTTGCTCTCTCTTGCTCTCTCTTGCTCTCTCTCTCTGTCTTACTCGCGTGCGCGCGCACACACACACACACACACACACACACACACACACACACACACTACACAGAGAAAGACCCTGTAGGCCAGGAAGTGGAGTACTGTATCTTTGCTGCCACCTAATGCAGATATCACACGCCGTCTCCCAGCACCAGTAGGCTTTACTCCTACTTTGTCTCCAGCTCAGGCTTCAGATTTTTTAATCCTGTCATGTGGGGTTTCAAACACACACTCTCAGGTCCCAGGCTCTTCAGCACTGCGGCAGGCTTTCGGTGGCCTGGGATTTTGTTTTCCAGGGATTGCAGTATGTGAGGCGTTTGTGATATGCTAATTTAATCATTTTTGTCCACTCCTCCTCTTCCTTCTTTCCCTTTTGCACCTATCAATCTAATCACTTCATCGGGATTCCTGGAGCAGGTGGAGAGGAGGGGGGTGGATGGGGGGAACAGACTGAAACAAATAGATAGAGGGAAAGAGAGAGAGAGAGAGAAGAGTCTCTGGCTGTGCAAACACCACAACAGCAGCCTTTTCATCTATGTGCACATGCAGCCTTCATCCAACCATCCCACAACCCCCCCACACGCTCACTCACACACACCTCCCGAATGCTTTTAATTTTAGTGATGGTTCACTTTAATTATTATGAAAATTAAATCAAATGTAATCGGCGGATTAATGCGACCGATGAGATAATTCAGCCGCATGGTGATGAGAGTGGGGTGGATCGTCTATAAATCTCCACCAAAATGAGGTGGCAGGCAGGAGGTACCCAGCTCCACAAGCAGTGGGCTGTAAAGTCAGGTTACCCTCTTATCTCATTTACACATCAGTGTTCTGACATTTTTCATAGGCAGAAATATTTTTGATGCAAATGAAAAAGAACTATGATGTTGATAACTTAGTTAGTCTACCTTAATATCTGTCAAAGCAAAAGGAAAGATGCACGGATGCAAAATGTACATCCCGTGCCTTTTGTCTGGAGCACTCTGACTGAAAAGTGTGAATGCATTACACCACATTAGACATATTAGTTTCAAATTCAATCCATATCAAATCCTATAAGGACATGTCGTCGAGGGCAGGTAACATTGTACTGTAAATAAACATCAAAATTTAATTTCTGATTTGAAGACACCACAATGAAGTAGACAGAAAGCTAGGTATGCCTGTTTCATTCACTAGAGACCTACAAGTCTTGAATATTTGTCTGCCGTGTCATTAAGAATACTTCCACCTCCCTATGGTCAGGTTTCCATTCAAATGTAGCTCAAATTTTAACCAAATATTCAGAAAATCTGCAAAGGAAAATGTTAATTAATTTGCAGTCACTACTGTTATGCATAAATTAGTTATTGTGTGCATCAAGATAAACAGCCGGTGAAACTAATTCTCCAGGCAGATGCCATCAAAACATTGCAGAAGAAAAGGGCACAATGAGATGATGTAATTGAAAGAGCATCAGTCACACCTAAAAAAAAATGGAAAACCATGTAGAGGTGGAAATGTTGCATTTAAATTTCTTTTGTGTATCAATTTTAGAAATGTTACTGCCGCTATTTCCAGTCTCTTCATGGACATTTAAATAACACACATCATGTATGTCATGATTTATTTGCTATTTCCATTACATTTTTCCATTCAGTTTTTCCATGTTGTGTGGAAAGGAAATAGCTGCATGGATCAAACTTTATCTGAGCATAATGGGCACAGAGTCAAAGCGGTACAAATACCAAAGGCGCTTTACTCTCTAAACCCATGTCATTCAAAGTATTTTGTTTAGGCTACCTGATAGGCAAAGCTGGGCCCCTTTGAGCAATTCATTGGTCCAAGATTGTGCCTTCTGTCAACATTGTACAATACTTGTACTGATAAATGGGAGCTCATTAGACTGTCAGACGTTTTGGTGGATAGAAAGTTCAACTCACCGGATTTGTTCATGAGCTGATAGATATGTTACCTTTCTTTTACCCAATTAAAAAGATTTAAAACTTTGTTTTAGAAATAAAAAAAGAGATTGTAATTCAAGTAGCAAACACCACCTGTTAAAGCACCTGTTAAAAACAGACGATCTGGAGAAAGCCAGTGCTAATGTTGGTGTGATTATAGGCTCTGCACTGAATAAGCCTACAGTGCAGATAGTCATCAGCATGTAGAAATATATAAAAAAATAGTATACTGTACAGCTGTTTTCCTCTGTTGCGAAGTGTTGCCAAGTCTTTTTACAGTTCTCCTGCTGTGCCCATTAAGTATTGTATGCTATCAAAAAAGAAAAACCAAAAAAACAACAGGTACCAAAATGAAAACCAAGTCGTTCCACAGCTGCCATGCTGCCGCCATGCATATAGGCGGTGTGTTCCTGCCGCCATTAGTCCAGACCTTACAGCAAAGACACAAAGCAGGAACAAAACCTTGTATATGGGGATGTCACAATACAAGGATTTTTGTTAATCAGTAACAATACCATTGAAATTCCACGATTCTCGATACCAAATTCGATACCACAGCAAAAAACAGAGTACAACAGAGTCTGCTGTATACGCAGTGTGCTAACACATGTGGATGTGTACATTCACACATGCACACACACTTCCATGATTGGTCCTAGCACAGACTATATCAGTGTTAAATGTTTGAGGAATTTAACTCATAAATAGTCACATTAGAAATATTTTTGAATTTGATGTCACCTTTACTTTAAGTGATCATGCTAGCTGGCCACCAAAGTCAGATTTTGGGCTTTTCATTTTAAACAGAATACCCTCAGCTAATAGTTAGTTCAGAGATGTTACAGGTTTAATGGATGTATGTAAAAATGCCACAAACTGGGATAGTGGTCAGTAATAATAATCAATTTTTGTATGCATATTTTTCTATCATTTCCTTAATTAAATTTAAGTGTGAGCTTGTGTCCTGTCATTTTCTTTTTTGCCTTTGAGCTCCCTCCTCTTTCTCTTGCTCCTTTTTTTTCTATCTCTAATTCCCCAGAACTTTATGCTCCTCTCCTTTCTTTTTACTCAACATCATCTTTCCATTTCTTGCCTCTCCTCCTCATTCTTTTCTCTTCCTCCTCACTTCCTTCTCTCCCTCCCTTAATCACAGAGTGTGAGGGAATTGATAACCGTCTATTACCATATGTTGCTCCATGATTAATGTTCTCAGGTCTTTCTCGTTGTTTCTTATTCATAGCTCATGTCATGGCCCATAAACTAATACCTAAAAGAGATCTGCCATATGATTCCCACTAAAAAAGAGGGCAAGAGAAAGAGACACAGAGGGAAAGATACAGATACTGATACTTAAGTCTAGTTAAGGTCATGAGGAGAGGGTCTATGAGCAGCACTATAGCAAAGTCAAAGATGAAACAAGGGGAAAGGAAAGAGATCTTTGTGCTTTGGCACTGACTGAAATATTTAGTTCCATTTTGTCTGGCAGAGCAGGTGTCAGCGTTATGCCAAATGGAGTTATTATGGGCATATATCTGAGGCAAGAACTGATTTGTAGTACCCATCATGATATATTTATTAGGTACCACCATTCTGTTATGAATCTATTGATAACAAGTGACAAGTATTGTGATATGGGGATGAGGCAGGAGCTTTCCGTCAGGGAGCACTATATGGAAATGTCCTATTACCGCACAAACATGAGTATGAAGTAACAATTTAAAGAATTAAACATTTGTTGTCAATTTTAATTTTTCTAACCAAAAGCCAAAGAAATTCAAATGATGTGTATTAAAAATGTCTCCTGGTCCATTCTTCTCTTACTTGACTGTCAAAAATTCCAAGATCAAGTGAAAGTGAAAATGTGATAATATGAAAGCGGTTGTTTATATTCATGAACCAACAGAGAACACACTGAGTCACCTGAACCTGCAGCTCCTCTCATCTTTACGAACCTTCATAGTGAGTTTTGGTTCATTATTTGCAGCCCTGTTGAACTCACATTCATGAGGTGATGACAAATACAACTCCAAAAGAATGATAATGATGAGTTGCCCATATAGGTCAATTTTGTGTTCACAATTATCCACGTTTAAATAAAAGCATGCAGAAGGGATAGTGAGCTTAGCAGCAGAGACAAATGATGAGGTTGATTAGTCCCAGCAAACTAGTACATGTCAACAAGGACAGCTCCAGAATCAGCACTCTGTTTCAGCAGTCCTGACAGTCACTATTCCTGGCGCAGGAGTAGCAGAAAAATGGCAGGAGCTGCAATTTTTTTTGGTAGAGGTAAAATGTGTCACAACATTGTTGTGTATTGTTAGCAACATAAGCATTGTGGTGCTACAGAGATGCCCCAGCCTACAAATCATATTCTTCAGACGTAATGGAACATACGTGTTTAGTATAAGCCACAACAAAAAATCACATCAATCAAATAAAAAGCAAAAATTGAAATCATGACTCATATCACAATCCCCCCCCCCCATATTGTTCAGCAGTGCAGAGCAGCAGCTTGGAAATGGCTTGGAAGATAACATGTAGTCTTAATGTGCTGCGTTTCAGTCTCAATTTCATACTTTTTCTGTTGTCTGACAACAGAAACAGAAAAATATGTAAATAAGAACAGCTTTATTGGAAATTCAGCTGTATTAAAACACTGTTTATGTGTGCACAGACAATAGGAGATAAGCAAACAGATAAAAGGCTGGAACTGGCTGGCAACAGGTAGAATGCAAATAGCCTACGATGTGGCCCAGTCATATACTAGGTTTTGACCTAGTCTTGTTTATCTATATATTTGAAAACTTTGCAAAACTCAACTAGACAGAAAATCGTTGCTTTCACTGGAATGTATCCTCTACTGTATGTGTGTGAAAAGTAGGTGAGGGATGCTGTATTTTACCTTAGCAAACCCTGGCAAGCTCAGTTTCCAGATGGCACACACTTAAACAGATGAACACACACACACACACACACACACACACACACACACACACACACACACACACACACACACACACACACACACACACACACACACACACACACACACACACACAAAGAAAAAAAATCTGGGTCTTGACTGAAAATAGGCTGGTCTTTGACATAAAAGCTAAACTTGAGTTTTAAAAGATTCATGACATTTTGGTGTCCCCTCACACACCAAAAGTTTAGATGAAATACAAACACATGTACAGTCCAGCTTCCTGTACTTTCATCTGCTAATTCTTATGGCTGTCTTCTATCCTTGTTATGTCTGCTACCTCATGCATACAGACATGCATACACACAGTGTAATAAATACAAAGTGACACACTATCACAGGAATATGAATGCATAATTGATAAGGTCATAAATTTTATGTCTATTCCTGCTGACCACTACACTGCATAGACAGGTAAAATATGTACCTTTATGCTTGCAGCTAAATACGTGAGAGAGGGAAAAAAAGTTATGACATCCCCATTGTAAGCACAAATTATAATTTACTGATTTATCATGAAGTTGTATGTGTTATCTAACTATGTAATAACCACAGTCTTATTTTGGGGCAGGTGGCAAAGAGAAGGCAGGGAAGAGCTGTAATTAAAAGGAAATGCCATCCTCTTTAAGAGTTTTTTCTGTGCCTTAATACAGTTAAGTCAGCATTTCCTTTATGCTACAAGCTGGAGTCCTGACCTTTAAAGTTGTTTTGTCACTGTGATGTAAAAGTCAGTGAGACTGAGACGGTTTATGTTGCAGATTTATGTGTCATTTCAATTAGTTTTTATTTAAATTTTTTCTTAGTGTTTCAAGCTTAAAAAAAGCACTGGCTGACAGAATAATGTATACACAGAAAAATGTATGCTTTCTTTAACTTCCTTGACACGTAGAAGCTTTTTCTAATGTAATTATCTTATGAAAAAATTCCTTTAGCTGTCCTAAAGGAAATGCTTCACATTCAGATTGCACTCAGACATGTCATTGGGAATTAAATCCTAATGTAGTCATATAATAACTTGACTTGACTCATTGATTCTTCACTCAGAATTTTCAATGGATTCTTGGTGGGATACAAATAAAGCCTTTTTTCCCGGGGACATGCTTTTGCTTACTGCGTGTACTTCATATTTTGTGTGTCTTTCCCCCAGAAATGTTTGATTTACATTCTATATAGCATTATATCCTGGTTTTAAGTTTACATGCGTGAATGAATTTCCCAACTGAGCTCTTTTCTCATGTCTGTTCCCAGAGGGTTAAACTGGAATTCAATCACTGACGACAATCGTGGTGTAATTAAGCTACTTCTAATTTAACTGCTGGTCAAGAAGTGATATTAGTCTTTACTTACAACGAAACTCAATTTAAAAAAAAAATGAGCTGGTGACATTAGCTAACTGTGAGGCAAGATGGAGAGCCAAAGTGAGAAAGATGAGAAGACCAGTGAGAGTATAACAAAGAAAGAAACTGTGCAGAAAAAATTGCAGAAACTGACTATAAACAGAGAAAAACAAGGAGCAAAAGAGAAACAGTGAGTCAAGTGTGCATAATAATGTGTACTGTGCTCAAGTCTATATTTAAATGGTGGCATTGAGCTGCTTGTTGAAACAGAAGCAGTTGACTTGACTGGCTCGCCTGTATGTACCACTAAAGGGTCATGCATATATTATTCTGGAGTTGAGATAATTTGTCGACACTTAGCCAGAACAGGGTACAGCGAGAGGCTGATTAGCATGTTGGTACAACAGGAATTGAGACACAGGGGCTTTGAAACTGACATGAATTTGACACATACGCACATACTCTGTCATATTTTCTTTTTCCTCATTTATTTTCTTGCCCCCCCCCCCCTCTTCTTTAAGGCAGAATTAATATTCATGCAGAGGCAAATGATGAATATGAATGTGCGAACAAACTAACTTGTTTTGGTGATGATAACAAGAAAAAAAAGAAGAAACACAGAAGACAGTCCTTTGGGAAACAACGTGTGTGGATTTTTAGTTAAATTTGCAACTCATCTATGTTTTTTTTTTTGGATTGCCCATAGTGTATCCTCTTTGTGACAAAAAAAAAAAGAAACATATCAGAGAGCGAACTGGTTTTAATATTTTTAACAGTCATTTTGGTACTGGAGAGTTCATTTTAATTGTATGCAAGGTGCCTGTATTACTCAGTGTGTCACTGAGAGGCTTTTATTCAGATCAAATATTCCATTTTGCAAATGTTTTAATAAGGAGTATTTATTCTTGTCAGTTGATTTTGGGAGGGCGAGACTAAAAAGAAAGATTTAAGAAAATCCAGTTTCTCAAAATGCCCGTGCAGAGGATGACAAATTGATCTGGATTTGGTTCAGTATTTGGAGGCCAGACCTTAGAATCAAATATGAACAATGTTGTCAAGTTCTCAGTTGTCTTTCAAAATATAATAAAATATATTTTGTAAAATAATTAGGATTAACAGCATCTTAACAAAAAATACCACCAGTTTAGCCTGAGCAGTCTGCGGCAGAATCAAATCCACTGTGATCAGTGCAAATGATCCTTTAACAACGTCCAACAACAGGATCCAAGGGTCAAGAGGAAGAAACCATAAATTAACCTTTCTGTGGCCAAGTGCTCAGCAGCGTGATTGAGCTAGTGCGAAGTGGTGTAGCAACACGCACAAAGATATAAATGCTTCAATGTTTGTCAATATCGACATGATACACTTCATTAGCTCAGATAAATTATCCACAATTTAACCATTCAGTAAATTTTTCAGTACGTATAGGCATAAAAGTACAATCATTCAGCTTTACCAGCATCGTAAACCAGCAAGACAGTGAAGCAGTGGCGACTCCCTCCCTTTGAAGAGGTTGTGAAATTATTTACATATCCTTTTAGTCAGTAAGTGTCTGCAGATTAAAAAAAAAAAATCCCCCAAAATTTAAAGGGCTTTTCATAAAAGTATTCCAAGTTATTAATATTGTCACGTGAAGTACATTGCAGACTGTCAAGCATCTTTATTTGCAGCACTTCTCTCCACATGTCTGCCATTTCCTCCTTCTGACTGCGTGGCAGTGGTTATGCTTGTTTTACTGCTCCATCTAGCTTGCGAAGGTGGATCAGACCTATCATCCGATCATAAGATCGGACTCTGCATGGCTTAAACTGATAAGGCAGAACCGAAGCCATTGTATAAGCCACAACCATTTGTTTACAGCAAGACATGGGCAGAATGTGTAGTTGCCATTCTGACCAATCACAGCATACTGGGCTCTAATTGGTCAGCTTCAGAGGAAGGGGGCCTTAAAGAGCCCTGAGACCTAACAAAGTGTTTCGGACAAAGGGTTAATAGAACATAAGATGTACAAAGAAAAATAATCTATTTTTGGAACACTCAAACATGTAAATCTATTTTAGCAGACAGAAATGAATGAAGCCTTGGTATGATTTGCTGAGGGATGGGGCGGTCTATTCCTACCTCAGCTGAATTTGGTTTTTTTTGGTTTTTTAATCCCTGTTGGGGACAAAATTTGAGGGTTGGGGAGAGAAGTTTGCATACAGGCAGGATTCATGATTTATTTTCATGAATAAAAACATTTTAAAAACATCCAAACATCCCCACAAATCGCACCCTGAATGAGATGCTACACTTATCAACGCCAGTGGAGTTGCCAGGAGGTGTTTGGTGTGGATGGCAGGTGTGCAAAGTGCATGCCAACCATTTAAAGACCAGGGTTTGTATCGATAGTACTGCCTGTGGTTTAGGAAATAAAAGAGCAAGGTTAGGGAACGATTTTGGTTTTGATTGGACGTAAATAAACACGTTCTATCTATAGTCACTTCAAACTTTTTCTGTATTATACCAGACCATGATCTTACCCTAAACTTTACAAAGTTCTTTGAGAGTCTGAACATAAACATGAGTAAAATAAACAATGTTCAGTCATGCTTTAGTCACTGCAAGATTGAACACTTCAGCTGAAAACAAATATGTTGTCTGTGAACATTTTACTGATATGTTTATATGTTTTGTTAAAATAAATAAATACAGACCTTCTGGTGCCTGACTTTTCCTAAAATTGTCTATATTTTCATTTAAAGAGGGTTTCATGTAAATCACACATCAGGCAAAAAAAAAATACAATTATCAAAAATGTAATAATTTCTACCTACCCACAGACTCATTTTGATTGCACAGAATTTTGCGCTGTTAAATTGTTTACCTCGGTTGCTTAGCAACTATTAAATAAAAAATGTCATTAGAGGTCTTGTGTGCTACCTAGTGGATATATCAATTTGATAACAACTACTAAATATTTTATTGAAATTAGCTAATCAGAAATATCAATATCAGAAATTGAATACTTGTCTTGTTGAATTATTGTCTACACAAGATGTCTGAGAATTTGGAAAATGTCAGAATTGAAAAGAAAAGAGAATGAATACAAAAATGACAGCTGCCATGGCCCTGGAGATTCTGTTGCAGAGGGTCTGTCGGAGGTGGAAAGTGACAGGGACCTTTCCTGGATGGATGAAAACAGTTCATCCTCATCAGAGAGTGATTCAGAATCGACACCGATGAAACAGAGGCGGTTGCTTTCATCGGAGACTACAGATCCAGATGATCCGTTCACCACTGAGGCACCAGGTGAGCTCCGCTGCCCTGTTCTGTTCTGTCTTGTGCTGAGCCAACTGAAGTGCTCAGCCTGCCCTAGGTGTCACCTCAGACGGAGGCAGCTGTGGAAAAGGGGAAGGATGGGACCGTGTGGACTGTCCTTCAGCCTACTTCTTCAGCCTACTGCAGGGAGAAGGCAGATCCATGACGTTATGACAGACGTTGCTGGCCCAACTGCACACGCAAAGTGCAATACTGAAAATGCACTCACGGGCTTCTTGTGTGTCTTTGATGATGGCGTTTTGAAGCATATCAGAGACTGCACTGTAGCTGAGGCACATTGGCGCCATGGTGACAGCTCATGGAACTTGACAGAGGCTGAGCTGAAAGCCTTCATCATGCTGTTATACATCCTTGGTGCACAGGGTGCAAAAAACACGGAGCTGGGCAGCCTGTGGTCTGAGAGATGGGGCTTTTCATTTTTCAAGGAAACCACGGGCAGGAATCACTTCAGGGAGATCTTGAGATTCCTGTGGTTTGACGAGAGGGAGACACGGATTGTGTGTCTGCAGGATGACAAGTCTGCCACTTGGAGCAAGTTTTTTCAACTGCGTTTCCTGCTACAAGCCCGGTCCCGACATTACAGTGGATGAGCAGCTTTTCCCCACCAAGGTCCGGTGCAAACTGGGGAACAAACCAGAAAAATTTGGCATAAAATTCTGGCTGAGGTGCAGAGCAGAGGTTAGCTGGTGGGAGAGACTGTGGTGCTGAGCCTGATGGAGCCATTTCTGGGGAAGGGAAGAAACATAACCACTGACAATTTTTTCACCTCCTTCAAGCTGGCCATCACCTTACAGGCTACAAAGACCAGCCTTGTTGGAAAATGAAACGTGAGCTGCCTCCCTCCGCAAAGGAGCAAGTGGAGCTGAAGGTGGAGGTGCTGAAATGTGGTGATGTGACACTCACCATCTACCAGGGAAAGCCAAGGAAAAATGTTAGTGTTCTGAGCTCCGTGCACACAAGCGTGAGCATCACTAATGGGCTGAAGGCAAAGCCAGAGTCAGTGGTGTACTATAATAACACCAAGTATGGCGTGGATGTCCTCGATCAGATGGCAAGGAAATACTGTGAAAGGCGGCGCACATAGATGGCCAGTAGCTGTCTTTTGCAACATCCTCGACCTGGCTGGGATCAATGCACATATCCTCTTACAGGGGTGCACCAGCACCAAAATAACCTGGAGAAAGTTCTTGCAGCAGCTGGCAGAGGAGCTGAGAGTGGAGTGGAAACTGTTTTTTTTTTGGGTTTTTTTTTTACTGTTTTACTATACACAAGTGCACCTATGCTTAGCTTTGCGTGACTCAGCTGATCTGCTGAGTTACACAGTGCACACCGAAGGTGTGCTTGTGCATAGTAATACGATGGTTCACCTGTTCACAAACTGTAGCCAAGAGTTGGAAAAGACTGGGAACCGCTGGATTACATGATTCCACTAAATTCCTTTGTGATGTTTCACAGTGTGGTGTTCAGATAAAGTGATATAAGCCCCCTTACTGCAGAAAACTCAAATAATCATAAATTATTTAGGAGTTTGACTTAGTTCAGGGCAGGGCAAGACTAAATCTGAGTTGATTCAGGTTAATGAGCTCACAATCACTTCAGTATGGCAGCAGACGTGAAAAAGACATGACATTGATTTAGAAACTGTTGCACATTGGAGCTATTTTCTGACCAGCAATCATTAGGAACAGTAACTGCACAAAGCTTTTCAAAAGGCCTGTATCACAGTAGTGTTGTCGCTATTTACTGACGGCTGGAAATGACTATGTTCACACTCAATCTCCTCTTTCACTCAATATAAACTATCCCTACAATACACTTAAGACAGCTGGGTGAATAGCCAGTTCAATGCCTGGTGTGATGTCAGCTCACAGATCAGGTTAGTGGCAAAGGCAGAGGGATAGAGAAGTGTAAATAATATGTCTGAAAAGACACTAAAACATGTGCATGACTGATTTTCTAGAAAAACAAAGCGATCTCATGGTGTTGTTGTCTGAATCCATGTTCATCTTAATGAGTGAGATGCAGGCTGTTCTTCACATGTGAGTCACTCGTTTAGTGAACATCACATAATACTAACATATGACTGCATGCAGTCATGTGTGGGGATCAAATTTGACCCCTTTCTATGATGCAACCTGACACTCTAGAGTTTTGAATAGCATATCTTTCTCATTCTATCTTCAGCAGCGTATCCTCTAAAGTATCTAAACAAAATAGCACAGTGGATCATACATATGAGTTATGCCAAAAGCAGGGTCAGAATATTAATTAAATTTTCCTTTTTTCTAGAGTCCAGTGATCACACAGTTTCTGGTGTGGTTTGAGCAGAGAAGATATAACACCAATGTGAAAGCAAACCTCCAGAGAAAAACAATCCCATCTATCCCACCATGCATCTCGTCACCTTTCCCGTTTCTCTTTGGACGGCAGGCAGCGTTTGAAGCTTTATCGGGTGCTCTGCTGTTTCATGTCCACCAGATGAAGTCTTTTAATGTCGGAGCAAAAGGTAGCGTCTGAATAATTACCAGGGCGCCAAGCTGCGAACGCAAATTACAGCACACAGCAACAGATGTGTGACACACACACACCAACAGAGCTGCACAAACACAGACACTTGCAAACAAACAGGCCATCCACACACACACACACATCAACATATAATCATGCACAGCTACACAAGCCCATCGTTGTCTCTGTCTCACACTTATACAGAGATCCAAATACACACAGACACACAGTAAAATCTTCAATTCAAAATCTAAACTATCAGTTGATAAGCATGCATATCATCCTTGGGAGGTTGGATGGAGGCATCTCCAGAATTTTTTTCTCAATCTTTTTCTTACTTTTTGTTACTGAATACCTCTATTGCCAGTCATCACAAACACAATTCAAATGCTTTGCTACCTGATGTTTCTACTTTAATGGCTAAATAATCTTAATTTTTTTTTTTTTTTCTTCATACTGTATCACTGCTTTTTGAGCAGACCACAGCCTATAATGCCAATGTGAGACAAACCATTCCAAGAAAAAGAGAAGACCTTTGAAATGTCAACCACAAACTGTATCTAGCCATTGAGTTACACAAACAGCACCAAAAATAATGCAAAGTAATGTTTCCACAATTTCAAATTTAAACAACAAATGCTTGCATCCACCTACCCACCGTCAGCTCAACTAAACATAATCCAGGGAACAATTACATTTTTTCATAAAGTATTTTGTAGAAAATAGACATTTTCCACAACAAGGTTATACTTGTAGAGTAAATGGGTTAGTGGACATTGACAAAAGTTGACCAGACTTTTCCAGCACTTTTTTGGCTAACTTGTGTGATAACGTGTTTAAATTTAACAATGAATTATATTAAAATCGCCATGTCAAACACATCCTGCAAGTTTGAAACGGCAGCCACATCTGACAATGTTAACAAAATAGTTAAACCAATTAAACCAGTACAAACAGCCAAAAACACTGACCTGTAGCTGTGCTTTCAGGAATGAATACAGTCGGATGTACGGTAGTTGGAGTCTTTTCACATGTGCTTAATGGGCTTTACAGTCACTTAAACTAAAGAAATGTGATAATGACCCTGTGGAAGTCCGGGGACTGATGATTTTTGTTTGTGTTGATTCGACACACCTCTAGCAGCCACGCCACGGGCATTTTCACTTATAGTAGTCGGAAAAGCACAGGTGTTTCTATTTGCGTCAACGATGGCTCCTTCCGTGTCCCAGTAAGCCTCAACAGTGTCACAGTCCATGATGACTGTTTGTACTTAAGGCAGGTCACATCAAAAGACACCAAGCAACAACATAATTATTTAACAGCTTAATTATCAATCTTTATTTTCAAGCTTACTAACTGAGAGTTGAGATAGCGATTGCTAGCTACCTTGCTAACACAAGCTAGTGTAACACTAGCTGGCTAAACAAAGTTTACTTTGTAGAGATAAATATAATGTGAAGAAAAATTATAACAGTTTGGATGATGAGTTTTTAAAACAAAAAGCGTCTTTATTTTCAGTGAGATAGGGAAGGGATTGCTCTTTAGTCACATTATAGAAAGTGTTATAATTTAATGTATTATGTTCTTCAGCTTCTGTTTATAATGTGTTACATCACATTCAACTTATTAATTGTAAAAGACCACAAAAAATATTTGACATACTTTTCCCATAAGTGGGCTGCACAAGGTATGGTACCATCATAGAGCAAGTGTGTATTTAACAGGTAAATGAAAAATTACCTCCAGATTTCAATCTTAGGCTGAAGACACACTGGATGCGTCACATGTCCGTGGCGGCTGCGGATGGTCTTTTGTTTTCACTTCAGCGCCCATGTTACCAGATTAGAGCTGACACACTTCCTGAGTGAGACGCCATGGCTATTGTCACAGGATGTAGAAGTTTTATCCGTCTTGCCTATTTTTCATGAATGATACATTTGATATCATCATACCAGCAATATTACACAAAACTGACACTTTCCACTATAGTCTCTATGTCTTAGCTGAATCTGAACATGTCAGACATCAAAAATATAAATACAAAGATATTTTTTTTTCAGTTTAGAAGCTGCAAGTGGAGACAGTGGTGTTTGAGAGGCATGTCCTGTCAAAAATAAATCAGAAATTAATTAAAAATGAGAGGAAATTCTACACTCAAGGATCCTGCAAACTCCATGTAGACAGATAGAGCTGCAGTAGCAGCTACGGAGCAGACACACAGGCAGGGTAAACATGTTTTTCCGCAGCAGATCAGCAATTGCAGCTGAAAGTCTTGGTTTTCATTTCGGCGCCCATGTTAACTAGTGATGTGCGATACTGCTGATTTCCTTTCTGATCTCATACCAAGTAATACCCAGGCTGGTATCGCCAATACTGATATGATACCAAAAGCTGAATAAGTTCAGACGGGAAATATTAAGTTGGCTATAACCATTTCAAATAAGACATCAGAACTGATACATCAGTACCTGAATCAGGCTCCCTTGAAAACGCATAATAACTGTGGCAATCATGCTCTCCTGTTAGCATCATTAGCACAGCTGAGCGTCTGGGCATCTTGCTTAAAGGCTAACCCAATACTAATTCATTTGCTGGCTAATTTGCTAGGTAACAAGTAACAAGCCATATATAGAGAGTGCAGTCACTGATATATCGTAGTGTTGTTTATTAAACAGCGATGATGTGATGATGATGACACCGTCTTGCTTGTATATAAAGAGGTTTATTACAAAGAAGTATCAAATCAAGCACTCAAGATTGCCTGAGAGAGGAGTCAGAGCCAATATGAATCTCCTCTGAATAACAGCTCCAACTCCCCATCTACATAGGTTGGTTGTTTTCGTGAACCTAAGGTAAAACATATGGTTCCATAAATAAAAAAGGGCTTCATTACATAAGATGAGGGAGTCACCCATCTCCCAATGACACCTAGACCTTTTGACCTAGAGCCTCCTAGCTAAGGCCCTTAAATCTTTTTGACCAGGGGACCCCTAGCTAAACATACCAAACCCATAAAGTCACATAACATATAGAACTTCAGATACTACAGTAGTCTGAGCTAACATCCCAGAAAGCAAAAATCCATTGAATCAACATTGAGATATGGTCATGGCTTAAGATTGAATCAACATTGATGTCAGACATTGAAAATAACATTGAAAGCGCTCGTTATGATCAACATTGAAATAATGTTGAATTTTCAATCAGTCTCAACATTGATTCAATATATATTATTAATATTAATATTGATTCATCTATAAATGCATTGAAATTACGTTCATTCTACATTGAAACAATGTTATTATTAAAGGACCATTACAGCACTTTTCAACCTTCATCTGTAGGTTTTAAATATGCCTCATTCAAGTCCAAAATACTCACTTTACTCTTTTGGGTGTTATATAGTTCTGCAGGGGTTGCTCAAAACTTGTGTACCAGTGACATCACTGCTGTTCAAACATATGGCAGTTATTAGAATTAGTGAGCTTGATTTCACTGGTAGACAAGTTTGGAGCAACCCCTACAGAACTAACAACAACCAAAAAAGTAAAGTGATTGTTTTTGGCTTGAATGAGGCATATTAAAAACATACAGATGAAGGTTGAAATGTGCTGAAATGGGCCTTTAAGTATGATTTACCGAAGTGGTTCTCAACCTTTGCGACTACATTTGGGGTGCTGAACATCAGGTTGAGAACTGCTGCTTTACTGCATTCTCGATGAACGAAAAGAAGAGACCATTCTATTTATTACTATTTATCTAGTACTTTAATTTGAAAGTCATTTTTGCTGCCTCAACAAACAGCTACAAATATTGGGCTCCCATTTCTCAACAAGAAATGTTTAGATATGTTCCAAATTTACCAAACAAAAAACAGTTCTAAAGCAATAGTCCAGTGCCTAAATGAAAACTGACATGGGCTGAATAGGCCAAATATCTTTCAAGGTAACAGTTTTTATAGTCCCTCTTTTTGTTACTATACTTCCACTGCAGCTCAACAGGTAATTCTTAGGAACTATAGGACCCAGTTCAACATGAACAAAACAGATAGGAAAACAACTAATTCTTTTCTTTCCTTGGTACTCCGCCACTCCTCTCTGGTGCATAACGTAGCCACTTCTTCACAGTCTCGCTGTATTGGAATTCCAGCAACTTGCAGTCAAATTGACAAACAGCCGCTAAAAAAAAAAAAAAAAAAAAAAAAAGAGAGAGACTTGTTATAAAGGTGTGTGTATATCTATCTATCCAGAGAGAGAGAGAGAGAGAGAGAGGCAGTGTAGTTTTTACTGTACTAGATTTTCACTTGGCCTTAAGAATGGATGCATCTCCCTCACCATGGAATGACTCATTTATCTATGTAGATTGTGTTTCATTTCATGGTGAGGAAAATGCATCCAATCTTGTTTAATTGTGATAATCAAATTTAAAATACACATAAATTAACTTCAATATTTGCCAAATCCATTGCAAAGTAGTAAATCTAGTCTTTTGAGATGCAGGCTCACCAAACATGCAGTCCTGCATTAGCGTGTCTTTGAAGGCCCTCTTCTGTCCCTTTCCTGCCCAGTTGAAGATGCTGGCTAGACTGTTTGTCATGGTAGAGGATAGCATTCGCCGGATTATCATGTCCGAGTTGGTCCCTCCGACT
This sequence comes from Trachinotus anak, assembly GCF_046630095.1. Lineage (NCBI taxonomy): Eukaryota > Metazoa > Chordata > Actinopteri > Carangiformes > Carangidae > Trachinotus > Trachinotus anak. Next base: position 11,418,588 of record NW_027273862.1, on the reverse strand, counting down.
AATGCCAGGCGGGTAATCTGAACAGATTATGCAGAAAATGGTTAGTGTGCTGAAGTGTAAAGTGTACCATGTCAAATGGACAAGGTATCAGCTCATTTTTTAATTACAACTTTAATGAATTAAGACCATTTTTATTATCTAAATAAAAAATAAGACCATTACGGTGTCAAAACCAAACAACAAACAGTGCCATCAAACAAATTGGCAATCATTGGCTAAAAAAAATAGACAATTACTAAATAACAAAGAAATATTATCCCACATAGTTCTGAGCTTGTAGATCGGCCATTTTCACAATATTTCTCTGCCAAACACACAAGCAAGTGAGAAACAAATTTAATCCCTCCACTCCTACAATTACAGACATTATAAGCTCTTTGATTTCAAACAATAAATTTAAGGTCTTTCCAACTTTTTAAAGATCCACAGGATACCTACAAAAAAAATGCCTGCAGAAAAGATTGAAGCCTCGACAGATTATGAGAAAACGCTTAGTGTAAAAATTGTTCACCATCTTTCGACGGATTGTTTCCTCCTTAAGTGCAGCTTCAGCCTCATCAAACTGCTCTTCATTGGTGAGCGGCAGCACGATGGGGAACCTCTCTTCTCTCTGTGAGTCAGGTCCAGCCCCATGAATATTCAAGGTGGATCTAATGTCCATGATTTCAGTCTTTAAAAACTGAATGTCCCGTGACATTTGCTTCACCTCCATGAGTAGCTCTGTAAGCATTGTGGTGTTTTTATTGGCAGCAATATCTGGAATAAAAACAGTTGATTTTACATTAAATTTCAAGGGTAGATTCTCAATTTTCAATCATTTAGAATTACACTAAGCAACTCACTGATAACTGTTTGCACCCCTTACTTCTAGTAACCATGAAGTGCTTAAATTTTAGGCCTAAACACCATGACAAATTACAAGAAAAAAACATGACAAACATGGGAAAGTCACAAGAGATTGGTTTCTCAATTCAGACGGCATCAATAAGGTTTATTTTATTTTATTTATCCTTTATTTAATCAGGGGAGTCCCGTTGAGATTGGCATCTCTTTTACAAGGGAGCCTTGGCCAAGAAGGCAGCAAACAAAAGTTACAACATCATAAAACATAAACACAACAGTACATAGATAATGAAGGGTAAGAGGTTCATCAGAAAATCATACTTGCCTTTCAACACTTGGCTAGACTCCCCTCTGTGGAATCTTCGACGTGGCGTTTCTGGAGCTGAACCTTTAAAATACCAACAACATAGCATCAGCATTTACTTTACATTAGGTCATTGTGTATTTTATGAATGCTACATGTGCAATTGCATTGCAGTTGGACAGGGGTGAAAAAAGATAGCAAGCATCCCATTATTTTATGTCCACTCCTTTGAGACATACATTTTCTGATATTGGGAAATGGGGAACAGGAACACTTTGACATGACTATTAGTAGCCGACTTGTAACAAATGTACTCAGTTACAATGGGAATATAGGTATCTTTACCGAGGCTAGGTGACCTGAACTCAGCTGATCTGGAGCCATGTGCGTAGCTGACACTGAAATCTAAAAGAAAGGACACACATCATTAATTGTGGAAATGAAAATGAATTGGAGAATTTTGCACAAAAACAAACAAACATTTAAGTTGAGTAATACATACCATTCCTTTCTTGCTGTGATGGCAAGCGAGTATGATAGGGGCTTGAGTTATACATTGGCATTCCTAGAGAAATACAGACAGAATCAACAAAGTAAGGCCACCATAAACAGGTTCTAGCAAAACAGTGAGACGCTGAATAAGCTATATGCACTTGACACTCCCACCCATCTAATTAACATTTCCAGTCAGTGCAAGGTCTCCAGTAAGGCAGGACCAGTAATCTCCCATAGAGGCACCACTGCCTCCTAATGAAACAGACTGGAGAAAATCTGAGTAGCTGAGAGAATCACATACAAGTAGCCTATTAGTCTACTTACCATCATTACAAATGTCCGTGGACTCTAACTCTGCCAAATAGCTTCCACAAAAGCCTAAAATGAGAGAACACAAAATATGAACTATGAATGTTGTAACTTGGACAAAGCACATTTACATAGGAAACAAGCTTTAATGTCCATCTCAACGTAGTAGTGTGATGTGGTTCACTTACTATTATTAGCCTGGGGAAATGAGAGTTCCTTTGCATAGCTACCTGCAGAGGCTAAAAGAAGGGAACACAAGACATGAATGGTGGATGCTGTAACTTTTGAACACATACCTCATGGTATGATTGTATGTACTGACACAGGAACTAAATGCTTTCAAATTAAAGCTTACATGCAAAATCTCTACCATTTTAATAAGTAATGACATACCACTGCTTGCATCTGAGGGGCACTGGCTGGATTCCGGCACTGTATTAACAAATAAGTGGAATTATACATGAGAAAAATGTACAGTAGGTGTAGCAGCAGAATCAAAAAAATGCACTAACGTTAAAAATATATCAGCCTTCAAGTGCAACGCAAATATGACTACATTGATGAAAAAAACAAAATAGACATTGACTCAACTGTTATCAGTTATGCTCTAAGTTTTAAAAAAATATAAAAAGTAGAGAGAAAAAGGCAATCCCAGTTAAGCCCCTTTCTCACCGAGCGCTGCACCCACCGCGGGGGAGAGCGCAGACAGGCGCATGCGTCGTGGCGCGAGTTGCTGAGCGACGGACGGTGCAGGAAGTGTTCCTGCGTGATACTGTCCCCCCACTGGTTTGTCCAAAAAGCTCAGGACAGATTGGGACACGGCATTGATTATCATCTCCTCCATTTTCCTGCTTTCACTCAAGCCGGCAATATCGCCACTACCTCTCCTACTGGACGCGCTGCGCCCAGATTAAACATTTTTCAATTAGGCCGCAGCGCGTTCGGTGTGACGGGCCCTTTACTATAGTACTTGCATTAAAGCGGCATAAACCCGGTGAAGGAGGGGGGAAAGGGGGATAAATAAGTGACCTCCCTCATTAAAAACGCGTTTTCTACACCTTATTTTGTAGATACAAGCCTGATATTCACAGAGGAGCCGTCTGCTCTGACACGAACCCTCAGCTTCTGCACACCAACACACGAACACACACCAGCGTTAGTTCGCTAACGCTAACATGCTACAACCTCAACAACAAGCTACAACCTCACGGTAATAATTCACAAAGTTAACAATAGCCACATGATGACATGCTGGAATCTCCAGGGAAAAATACAACATGTTCTCATGAGGACTTACCAGTTTGTCTTCTTTTTGTCACTCAGGTAACGTTAATAAATGCCGCCAGTCGCCTTCAACCGTGAACCTGTTTGAACTGAAGTCTCAGGAGAGAGCAGGTCTCGCGAGCTGCCCGCGCCTACCACAGACCACAGCATACCATCCATTGAAACCATGTCTATTCAATGTTGACTTTTCAACATTGAAAAACCAGCATCTATACAATGCTGATTCAACAACATTTTTTCAAATGTTGAAATGGTAGATGTAATTAAACATTGAATCAACACAGATTTGTCAACCTCAACCAAAAATAACCAATTTGACCAAAATTCAATGTTGAATCACTGTATTTTGCTATCTGGGATATGAATAAAATAACACCAAAAGTTCTAACACCTCAAAAAGCAGAAGCACAGACTTCCTCACATTCTGTTAATCAATTAACCGCAAGTCATATTAAGTGTTTGATATTTGTATTAAAAAAATCCTCTCAAAGGTACCAACTCCACAAACACGGCGGAGAGGTCACATTAAGTAACTCTGAGATGATATTGTGTCGAGTGAATTCATCTCAGCTGTTTGACAAAGGTTTGTGGTGTTGCCACAGCACCTCACAGTCTTCACACACACATCACAAAGTGTGTCGTTGTTTCAGACACAACTTTGTTAGAGTTCGGCCATTGTGGAAGCATCAATATTTCAGTATCAGTCTGCACACCACTAATCTTAACAGATGAGAGTGGACACACTGCCTGCGTAAGATGCACGAGACGCACGTCTCTCGCTTCACAGCTGCATCGTGGAATATAGAAGTTTGACGTCTCACCTATTTTTCACGTGACATGCGTCTTGGAACAAAAACAGAGAAAAGACCTGTTGACAGTCATTTTGACATCATACCAGCAGTATAACACAAAACACCCCCCACTATAGTCTCTATGTCTTGGCTGAATCTGAGCATGAATATCTTAAAAAATTAAAAGATATTTTTGAAACAATTTTAGTAGCTTCATGTGGAGACAGTGGCATTTTAGAGGAGTTTTCTGTCAAAGCAGTTTCACATTTAAAGTCAGAGATGCTGCACGGCAGACACAGGAAATCAGGGAGGGGTTGGGAGCTAAATATGCTAATCTAATCTGCTACCTGCCAATTTATGAACCAGATGCTCAGGAGGTTTTACCGGCAGCCAAATTATCTGCAGAGGTGCCCTCCCTTCCACATCAAACTGACCAGGGGATTAAAACTTGTAGATATACCAAAAACAAGCAGAGTCTTGGAACTGCTGGAAACTGAGACTCCTTACCTTAATTCCTTTGATAAGTTTTTGACCAGACATTCAGGATGTGTTTACAGGCAGCTGAATTACCCACATACACATTCTCCTTTCCATAAAAATAGACCAGGTGACCTAATAGCCAAGTGGTTAGGCAAGTCTCGGCCGGGACTCTTTACTGTATGTCATTCCCTTTCTCTCTGTCAGTCTTTACTGGTTTTTACCTGGAGCCGATCAGCAGAAGTGTTCTCCTCTTATTGACACATTAACCAGGGGATTAAAAGAAACAATGGGCTGAGCTGTTATATGAATTCCAGCCTGCAGAGCCTCCTGACATTGGAAGAGTTTGTGGGGGACATCAGCTGTCAGGAGAAGGTCTGGAGTTCAGTCCCTACAGCCCAAGTGATGAGTACAGCAACACACACACACACACACACACACACACTCAAGCTTCTCTTGTATAAACCTCCTTTGCTTGTGTGTATTCAGGATGCTCATGATGCACAGTGCAGTTCTGGTCCAGAGTCTGTCCCCCCTGATGCAGGAGACCACACCAGGCATGGGCAGACATTACACCTGCCCAGTAGAAATCACCTGCTGCTCAGGACTTACTGTATAAAAGGTTGGACTACATGTTCAACATCATCCACATGCACGTAGCCTTTCGGAAAGTCACAGCAGTTTGCAATTTATTATTTTTTTAGGTGTCCCACTTGGACATCTTAAAGGTCACATATTTTACACTTTTCCTGTTTTATTTGAAGTCTTGATATCTATAACAAGATATATTTGTGAATTTTATGCACCGGTGACAGACAGGGCTGGAGGCACATTGTTTTCAGGTTGTCTGTCCGTCTGGCCCATTCTTGTGGACACGATATCACAGTAACAGAACTTCTTCAAATTTGGCACAAACATTCTGTAGGACTCAAGGATGAACTGATTAGATTTTGGTGGTCAAAGGTCAAGGTCACGGTGACCTTGCAAAACATAGTTTTGGTAAAAACATTCAAAGGTTTCAATGGTCAAAGGTCAAGGTCACGGTGACCTCACAAAAACTGCTTTTAGCTTTGTGAATGGAATATCTCAGTTAAGCCTTCAAATTTGGCACAAATGTCCAAGTGATTAAACTTTAGTGGTCAAATGTCAAGGTCCATGTGATCTCACAAAACACTTGTTATCCATTACTCAAGACTTCACACAGCTCTTATGACAATATTTCACATTAATGGTTAATATTTTATATGACTCTGGATAAACAGGGATGTAATCTGAAACTAGCCTGAGTTGCAGTTAGCACCAAAAATAATCTCAATGTAGTTTTCCCAACTCACACTTCTCTTTGGAGCTCTAGCAAGAACAGGGCATCTTGTGTCGATCTCTGACCCTCTCTTCTGAATGACTGACTGAGTGAAATTGGTAACACTGTGCTACATTACAGAGAAATACAAAACCGTAATAGTCCTGTAACTGAACCTGACATGACGACTTTTGTTGTTTTCTGCTGGAGCTGAAGCAGAATGGCAGGGAACAGAGAGAAAAGGTGAAAATGTCAATCAAATATCAGCCTAAGAAATATGTAATTTGAAGATTTGTAATTTCTGTAAGTGTACAGAATATGACAACCTGCACAGCTTCTTTGATCTTGAGTCCATCGTGCATAAATTGCCCAAAATGCAAAAAAATAGCAGGCAAAGTCTACTGCAATATCCATTATTTCAATAAAGTTTTGCATCACAAAAAGATAACTGTGATGATGGTTGGCCAGGTTGTATTACTGTGTCTTGCAGATGTGGAAAACAGCCTCTCTGATATCAGCTGTGTTTATTATTGCAGGTAGATGAACTGTGTAGTCAGGGGAGACTTAAATCCAGATCCAGTGTCAGAAGGTTCTGTAGATATGCTCAGATTAAGATGGTGTACATTCATAAAATCCACAGAGATCAACACTATGGCAAACCTTGATCTCTCTCTTTAATCTCTGATACCTTTAATCAGAATGACAGACAGACAGTGCAGTACTCCCTGCCATTTACCTAAGAGGCTGCTCATTCATCTGCCAGCTCTCTCACTCTGTCTATCTCACATATACACACTTTCATTCTGTCTTTCTCATTCTCTTAGTGTCAATTAATCTTTCTCTTTTTATCCATCTCGGTTGCTCTCCCCCTCTCTCTCACTTTCACACACATTCATTGCCGTTCTCTCCCTCCCTCCACTCATTGTGCTGTTGCCAGTGTAGTTAAGGTGATGGCTTGACAGACAGCGCTTTAGGGTGACGCCTGTTTGCCTTGTGTTTTATGGCGTCAGTATTGTGAAGAAGGCATTAAGCATCTGCCGTCGTCATTAGCCGGCCAGCGCACCCAGTCTGTTATGAGATGCAGATGAATGACTTGAAGGAAATCCAAATGTTCACATTCTATCATTCCCTCCTCGGAGCGTTTTATTGGATTTTCTAATTACACTCTGTCATTTTGTTTTCTTTTTGTTTCTGGGGCAGGATACAGGACAGCTGTTGAAGTCTCTTCGGTCAAATTGTGAGTTTAAGGATTATTAACAATTACATTATTTCACTGTATTATTACATGTTAATTAATAAAAATATGATCTACCACTTCTTTCCCAACACCATGGATCAGATTGAGAGGTTTCTTATTTTTCCCTCACTCAGTTTTAACAACATTTATTTGTCCAGGCGTAGTTGTCTGAGCGTAGTTGTCTGAGCATAGCTGCTTATGAAAGCTTAACAGGACAACCACAACTTGATCTGCTGGCCTCACTAGAGAAGTTGGGTTGTAAATGCCTTGCTTAAAGGCAGCTCAGTAAATGGACTACTCTTATGTAGTGCTTTTCTAGTCTTATCGACCGCTCAAAGCACTTTACACTACAGGTCACATTTACCCATTGACTCACACATTAATACAGTGCTTTTCCTATGCATACTGCATTTTTCACACATGTGTGCATCACACACACACACACACACACACACACACAGATGATGCATTGTGGGCAATTTGGGGTCCAGTATCTTGCCAAAGGACACTTGTGGGAATCGACCCCCTGAGCCTCCTGAGGGTGGCTGTCGTCCTGGGCACCTCAAATACTGCTCTTTCACTTACACAATCAGATTTTTTTCTACCAGTGCAAGAGTGAAATCAGTGTCTCTTCATTCACAAGCTCACGTCTCTAACCTTGAGGTTACTACTGAACCCTTGTTTTCCTATGAGAGACAGAGGCCAATGAAGTCCATTGTCTTTTTGAGTGTTATGGTACCCCTTGACTGTATTCAACCCTCTCAACATTTTTCACATTTTGTAATGTTGCAGTCTTAAAATTGATTAAATTTGTATTCTGTCAAATCTGTCAGATCAAAACTGTATGAGTGAGTATCTACACACTGTATGTGCTTCCTCTTGTAGCTGTCTAAGCATATGTTCTTGTGTATCTGTGTCTGCATGTGTGTGCCTAATGCAATGCCCCAAGCGAAGCCCCCGCTGGGACATCATGGTCAGACAGACTTATTCAACAGCACAAATAAAAATCAATAAACAATCTGAAGTTTTCACCCTAAACACTGCTTCTTTTTTTAAACTGTGTTTTTTCAATGAATATACAACATGGCCAGGACCTCAGCAGCGTAGACAGGCCCTGTCCCTGGGAGAGATTAGATAGTGTCTCTAAAACAAGAAGAAAATTGAGGGAGAAAGGAGGAGAGGAGAACAGAGGAGAGAGGAGGTTAGAGCAGTGATACAGTGGGTCAAATCAAATGAACACAGTTTTAAACTGGAAAAATGTATAGAAAAAAGAGATTTTAAGGAGGGGTAGAGGAATGGGTGGACAGTGGAAAACAATATAACATCCAGCTTGAGCTGGTCAGTGTGAGCACGAGAGAGAATAACGACAGTCAGCTAACAGAAATAATCAACTAACTAATAAGTAAAACAGAACAAAGGATTTTATTTCACTCTCCTGTATCAAAGTAGTGTAAGCCATCCTTGTTTCATTTTTTTATTTTTGTAATCAGTGTTTGCATCTCTGTATATCATTTGTATCCATTGCAGTAATTTTTTAAGAAAAAGGCCCCGATGCACAGGCTGTTCACATGGCCAATTTGTGTGCACATCACAAACATACACAAAATTACACCCTCAAGCATGTGTGTGTTCATGCGTGTAGGTCTATGTGTGAGCGTGTTTGGGAAGGGCCACTTTGCCAAGAGCACTAATTAGAGGTCAGTTCAGTTTGGGTAGAGTCTGTTCTCACCCTCTGATTCCACTGCCAGGTCACCACTAGGTTCCTACCCTGTGTGTGTGTGTGTGTGTGTGTGTGTGTGCGTGTGTGTGTGTGTGTGTGTGTGTGTGTGTGTGTGTGCGTGTGCGTGTGCGCCTCCAAGCCCATATGTGGGGGAGAGAAAGGGAGAGGTGAGGGCTGGTAGGTCTCGGGGCCAGACCAGGCAACCAGTCAACCCAGTGAGGAGGACTCCGTCATGGGATGATGCCATTGGCTGGCCTGCCTCTCTGGCAGAATCTTTGAGGGCCCTACAGGTCATGGGCTTGTATATGTTTGTAAGGCTACTGTCACATCACATATTGGCAGACAATCTTGACTTCTTATCAGTATTGTGTTCTTTATAGGTCACTTACTCTCTCTGTCTCTACCTCTTAGAATCTTAAGATATGATTAGCATATTTATTAAATTTTGGTGACGTCGATACGAAAAACTAAAGCTAAAGTAAATAACACAGTTGTGTGACATATTCATATGCTTACAGTATAACAGATGAAACAGAGCAGATGTATCTGTATCTAAAGCATAATTAGCATAGTATAACTACTTGTATCACTATGGCTACAGGCTGTCCGTAGTATAACCGTCAAAATACTAAGTATACAAATAGAAACAGTGAACTAGCAGAGATACACACTGAAACACCGTCATTATTATGGGTACCTTAACAGTTACAAGAAACCAGCATTAGACAGGTCAGGTAAACAAGTGGATGGATTACATCTCTCAGTTGACCCAATATAACTATTATAATCTGCTATTTCTCTCATGTTCCTTGATCTTGTTTTATAATTTAAAGAAATTTTATATTATTTAAAAAAAAAAAAGTTTGCTTTCAAGTGTGATTTTTGTCATTTTCAAGCAGCCATAGGGAACTGCTCATTGAGGAGCACCAGGGACACACTACAGTATATAAAGATGCACCTCTGCCTGTCAGTATGTGACAGACAGCCAACAAACATGGCAAGAGGGAGGAGAAGAGAGAAAAGAGCAGAGCAGGGCATCTGTGTCTCGCCAAAGGGGGTGTTAGACATACTGTGTGTGTGTGTGTGTGTGTGTGTGTGTGTGTGTGTGCCAGGTTTATTGAATAGCAGTGATAACAGATATAGACAGAGGAAGAAGAAAGAAAAGGGGGATGAGAACAGGAGAGTGAAGTATAAAGGCTTGAAGCTTGGGGCTAATGTTAAAGCGTGTGTTTGTAAGTGTGTGTGTGAGTCTGTGTGTATGGGGAATGCAAGAGTACTTTAGCCTGTCTGATTGCATTAGATTGTAAGAGGCTGTAATTGCCATTGAGGGTGTTGGTTGCTGAGGCAAAAGACATACTTTTGTTTGCAGGGATGTACACAGAAACACACATGTACTTGATGTATACACTGTATGTTACACAGTGTTACAGTGTTGCCATGAAGGCAGCTTAAACTGGATACATGTTTTACTCACTGCCGACAGGTAAGGAAGTTCCAAAATGTCACGATGGCCAGTTATATCCACATTTTCTTGACAGCTGTATTACAGATGCCTTATTTGAAGAAATTACTCTGATCCCTTCTCTACCTCAAGTTAATCGTAACACATCTCACCCCGCTCTCCGCTACTACGCCTACAGTGGGTACAGTGCAGTAAATTCAATGAATTTCATGCATATTTGATGCCAAGTAATCTACTGGTTTACTGCTCAGTCTTTCAAACTTTCTGCTGCATCAAACTTTGTCATTAAATTAGCTCACATGGGTGATGCTGGTCTTGGGTATTTTTGGTGTAAAGGTGATGCAGGAACGCAGACAACATTCAAATATAATTGATCTGGAAATAATTTGAGTTTGGACAAAGGTGCTGAGAATTATATAAAATAGAACTGTATTTTTTTTTTTTCTTTTGTTGATTGTCTTCCCACTATCTCTCTCTTGCGTTTTCTCTTTCTCTGTCCATCAAAGCAATCTAATCCTCCTTTAGTCACACTGGGTCACTGAAGGCTGATATATACACCAAACTACCGGATGGACCACAGACGCTTGTGTGCACATACACACACATACCCAAATTAGAAGACAACAGATACTCACCTCATCTTCTGACAGGGAGAGCCAGACATAGAATCAGAGACAGAGGACAGACAGCCAGGGAGAGAGTGATAGAGAGACATAAAAAAGACAAACACCAGAGAGAAAGACAGAGAGAAAGGAAAGGAAATGAGAGATAAAGGGAGAGAAAAGAGGAGGCTGGTTCAGGCTCACAGTCCCAGAATAGGCCAGACTGACAGGACTCAACCACAAGACTGGTGCAGGGTTACGATGGCAAATTATGACTGAGTGCAATTGAGATATTAATTGTGTCACTCACTCACTCACTCATTCACTCAGACAGTCTCTCTCTCACACACACACACACACACACACACACACACACACACACACACACACAATGACATACTGTCTGAAATACCTATGCTGTAATCTATGTCACCAACAAACATGGATAATAAAGTGTTTTCTGAACATGTAGATTATTGGGATGTGTTCTGTGCATGTCTTACCTGGCAAAATGAGCACCATTGCACTTTGTCATGCCTCTTACTGGCCAAATGTAGACTTAAGTATGTCAAGAATTGGGTTGAACAGAAATATTAAGGCTGTGTATTTGTTGTGTTCGTTGTTAGATGTCAACTCAGTTAAACGCTATATGGAAAATTTCTTTTTGTTTGATAAGAAGATACTCATAACTGAAAAGAGATGTTCACTGTTTTTTTGAAGTGTTGTCTTTATTCTAAAGGGCATATTTCATGCTATTAACATCTTTGATGACAAACTGGATAATTAGAGGGTCTATATTAGAGTAAGGGCATCTTTGCAACAAATGTAGGTGCATGGCTGCTGAATGGAACTGTATTCTTTAATACACATGAGAATCCTAATCACCATTTTACGTGGTGTCAGGTGTCGAGTCAGCACTGTCACTAATGGTTGCATTACTGTTCCATGCAAGTTGAACTGGCACATTTCTGTCTGGAAGCTAGTTGACATCTTAATAGAAATAAACTGCTCTTATTGATGCTGTTGAAATTTTCTTTATGGTATGTTCACTGACAGCCATTTTGCCTCCAAATGTGTCCATAAGATAGGGCATACTGTACTCTGAATGAAGATGCCACGGAAGCCTCCCGGTCTCAGAACAATTACAGCATTACCAGAGTCATAAAGAGAGGGGATCCTTGAACTTACCATAATCTTTTGTGCCCGGGGTCATTTTGGGCTTTTTAACAGTAATGAGCTATGATCTTTTCCTTATAAAACGTGTGTGTGTGCGTGCACGTGCGCTTATACTGCATGTGAGAGAGAGCTTACTGTATGTGACGGATGGGGTTGTGAGGAAACGTAATGACACACTCCAGTGGTCCAGAGAAGGGCAGAAGCACTGTCTCACTGATAACTGGATAATTATGTACTCTGTCATCATGTTAGTGTGTGCGTGCATGTACATTTTATTTTTTAAGTCCATGCTTGCTCTATACATACATGCTGCATGTGCTAATTAACAGGTAACCGGTATGTATTTGGCCTTTGTGTCTTAGTGCTGTATGTATGTAGATACTGTAGTTACAATGTTGATGTTTACTTGCTCACACACTTTTATATCACATGCTTTTATACACCTATTATGCACCTACCGTAGCCTGCATGATTGTGTATGACAGCAGTGAAGTGGGATGTTAAATTGCTGTATTATGTTAGTACGCCATGTAACATACATACTCTCTTTCTCTGACACACACAATCACTCTTGCACAGAGTGACACAAACAACAAGGGGTTGTGTATTATAGGAGCCTCTTTAAAGTGAAAAGACATGACATCAATTTAATTCCAAATGACTTTTGTCATCATCCGTTTTTCATCTCCCCATCATCTGTACTTCCATCATCTTGCTCCTATGCCTGGCTCGCACATTAGTGTATATGAAATAAACACACACAGACACACACACACACACACATATATATGCACATGAAAACATATTTTCATTTTCACTGATCCTGAGAAAGTACAGCAGATGCAGACAAATGCACATGCAGACACCACAAACATACGCATACAGACCAGGCCTCCATCATCCCATGGAGCTAAGCCCTCAGCGTGTCCCACACTCCCATCGAGAATGTTTTGGACTGCTGGTGTTACGTGGTTTTTCCAGTGATGTGGGTTTGAGTGTCTTATTTGTTCCCTGGTGAGTCAAGGCGATAGAAGCTGAAGGAGGCCGTCCGATTGGGCTGTCACTAATCCCTTAACAACATGGCTCACCGTGATTGGCCATGACCATACAGATGGGGATGGAGTCAGCAGGTGGTAGGAAAGGATGACTGAATAGTTGGAGAGATTCAGCAATGGGAATCTGGAAAGTGAGACATGTAGGGAAGGTGAAGTGTCTTTCTGGTTCAAGAGTTAAGGGGGTGAAAAAATTTAACAACTCACGCTACAAACGAATTGCAGGAATTGCAGAGTTGGGAAATATTTAAAAGAACCAATAAATACTCTACCACAGACACTTAAAATGCTCTAATTACAAATACTCAAATAATACTCATAAATACTACTTTGCCAATGCTGCGGCTGTATATGTGTTCATATATTCCGCCTGTGTGTGTTTTTGTGTGGTAATTGCCGAAAGCATGATTATCCTCTGTATCTGCAAGGATGAAACCCTAATTAGGAGAAGCATACTGCAGGCTCTGTCATTCTCTTTCTTTCAGTCTGATTCTCTCTCACTCTTGCCTGCAGACCTTCTTGACTATTCAGAAAAAGGTAGTTGCTCTCGGTGCTCCTTAAATCCCTTCTGAAAGCCCTGCTCTGATATCAGCTGCACAGAATCTATTTGACCAGCCTAAAGCCTGAGCTAACACACACACACACACACACACACACACAAACAAATTAAGTGTGCTGCTGGGCACACTTTGTCAGAAGAAAGAACATAAATACATAGCTGTCGTCATGAATGCATTAAGGTTTAGTTTTTGGGGTTTTTTCTTAATGCAAACACACATGTTTGCTCATAATAATGAAATTGTATAAGTGATGCTTCAACTGCTTTTTGAGTTTATTAATTCTTTTCTCAACAAATGTCAGGCAAATGTGTAGAAATACGAGTGATGAGATTCTGTGCTGCAGTTTTAGTTTGTAACAGGGGTCAACAGTAGGCCTTAGCCAAGTATGTTAGACTAGTGATTGTGTTCAGAGTTCAAAGCAAATGAATAGATATATAAACAGAGACAGAGGCTGTGTGTGGTGCATTCATGTGCTATATGATATTACGATTTCTGTCTCTTGTTAGTATGATCTTTTGGTAATGTATTCATGTATGCTTTCAGTATTTACTTTTCCATATATATATTTTTATGAACAAAAATTTCAATGATTACATAACCTTGTTTAAGCTCAGTCCAGTTGTATTTCTTCCCAAGATGACTTTTGAATTCTTGATTGGACCCTTTGTGTGAACTTTTGAAATTGCCTGTCAAAGTTAGAATAAGTTAGTAAGCAAAGGAAAACCTTGTTTGAGCAGATGAATAATATTGGAGGGTGTGTGTGCAACACTGCAAACAAACATAGGCTAGGTCTTAATGGTCAAATGCCCTTAAATACAATCTATCGTCGTAGATGAGTTATATAAAAAAACTTTATCGTTAAACTTAAAAGAGCAATGAATAAGAACTGATGTACTTTGCTTTAATTTTTTTAACTTTTATTTAATTACTTGAATTATCATTATTGTTTATTTTAGTGTCAGTTATACTCATTTACTTATTAATTTTATTTATTTATTTATTTTTGAGATGACAGCAGTATTGTACATTCTCCACAGACGGATTCAGTGACAACATTATTGAAATTCTGCAGCGACCATCCCAGCCGCACCAGAGGCATTAGCATGATCCACCAGGAAGTGCCCTTTCTATCCATTGAGGCTCTGTGCATGGGTCACATCACAGATAGAGCTGTGGCTCCATCCATCATGCGGGTTATAGTTAGCCACCTATGCTAATGTCTGACCCAATGAAAAGTTTACTGAGAGATGGACAAGGACATTGGGGTGGACTCTTGTCATCGCATACCGTAAACACACGCACGCACACATACCTTCTCTCTCTCTCTCTCTCTCTCTCTCTCTCTCTCTCTCACACACACACACACTCCCCACTTCAGCACTGTGGGGCTGTCATATTTCACACTACCTGGTAGCGTGGGGTGAATTATGGCCATGTCACAGTATAGAGGGAGAGTCTGTGGTGTGTTTATGTGGTCGCACATTTAGGTGGGTATGTGTTTACATTGTGTGTGTGTGTGTGTGTGTGTGTGTGTGTGTGTGTGTGTGTGTATCTCTGGTCCACTCCATATACATTTATTTATAAAACGCCCCCTCACTCCAAATCAGTGGTGTCCAGAATGCCGCTGCATGTGTAAATGACAAAATGATTTATAGAAATATTCCCAAAATAAAGTCCTACACACTATGGGGGGATGGAACACCCCCAACAGCATGGACCCCCAATGGGAGACATACAATAAATATGTGTAGACAAATACAGTGCATAAATTGAAGCACACAAACTCATAGATGCACACTCACATTCGTGTTGTGGCCCATGTAGGGACAGAGAGGACACCACTCTGGTAAAACAGCTCTGTAGATTTATGATCTGTAAACCAGAAGATGGACAGATGAATGGATGGATGGAAGGATGGATCAATGGAAGGGCAAAATATAAAAAAAATGAATCAAGACAGAGGGAGAATGTTGGAAGGACAACAGGACAAAGAGTTGATGGACGTACATACAGATAGATGGAGAAAGAAGACAAGAGAGGGGATAAAACAGTTTTAGAGATTTATGGGCTGTAAAGTAGTAGACAGACAGAGGGATGGGTGAAGGGAGGGATTCAAGGAAATGAGGACAAATAATGTATGTATTAGAAGAGAGGAAGAAAATAAATGGTTGGATGGACAGATGGATGAAAAGTTGGCTGGAACAAAGGGAGGTCAGGGCAGTGATAGGAAGAGAAGAAAGGAAATTAAAAGAGAAGAAGAAAGCAGAACAGAAGAGTCCTGAACTCTTTTTCAGACAGTAGTAGGAATATAACAAATCCTGAAGTGGTCTTTGCTTCTTTGTGTGCCATGATTCCTGGAGGAATTGTCAAAGCATGAAATGAGTCTTGCACTGGGAATTGTCTCATTCTGACTGTGTGTGCAGTTATTAATGGTGTTATCGTTCTGTGCTGGTAATTATGCTCTCTGAGGGAGCTGGCATAGACAGAAAGAGACAGAAAGAGCAGAAGAGAAAGACACACTTTGATCTTTTGTGAACATGATGGGTTGAGCTGAAAGAAATAAAACGTGTCTGTGAATGAGTGCATGAGTGGATACTGTACATGCAAGCTGGTCTGGTCTGTGGGACTAAAGGTTACTGTGATGTTAGCAGTTTCCTGTGATATTTATTTTTAATGTGAAATGCTGAGATTAGTAGTCACATGGAGGATTATTCTGAAATAATCCAATATTTGAGAGGTGAGGAGTTAAAATTACCATTGGAGTCACTTTTTTTTCCCCAAAAACTTCCCTATGGCTCATGTTCATGTGACTGTAGCATAGTGTACTTTGAAAAAGACAGAACAATGCAATTAATAGCCTTTTACACCAAAATTAGTGGGTATAAGCAGGTTTTTTAAACCTTAAAAAAAGATGGTTAACACCTTTTACACTGTTTGACTGAGGACACACACAACTACAGAGATGTAATCACATGCAGTTACAGAGCACACAGATAAACACAGACAAGAAAGAGAAAGCTGCGAGACGGCGTGCTGACTCTCAACGCTGGGTTGGAGCTCCTGAAAGTGTCTGAGCCTCCATGTGAGACACTTGGATCAGTGACTGTATGTTTTTAAAACTTATTTTGGGGCTGCAGCTCACTCTTGCAGGCCTGAGCACAGTGTAGCCACGGTGTGCAAGTGACTGGTCTCTTTACAGTGTCGTGTGCTCTGAAAGACAGAAAAGAGGCAAAAATTAGCATGTTCACTTGGGTGTGTTTAGTGCCAACAGGAGTCATTTGACCTGGGTGTGAATGTTGATTGTATGCTTTTCCATCGCCAACAAAAGCCACATCTTAGCAGGTCTTACCAGGTTTTTTGACCAGTGGAAATGGGGCTCAACTAATTAGGGCATTATAGACCTTGATCAAACCTAATAACATATATATGTTTTTGTGTAGTTAAACATTACTAGCAACCAGTTTTCAAATTTCCAACACTCATTGTCCACTGGCTGTTTGAATTCTGTACAATAGTCCCTAAAGAGTTGTTGTAGCATTTGGTTTTAATATAAACACTAAATGGGGAAAAACCCCACGCTGCTATCTCATCACTCACTCATCTGTTATCTTGTGTATTTGTTATTTCCTCTCATCCATTTACCCCCCCATCCTTCCCTATTTACCCTCCGCTGTTCCAGTCTCCCCCCTTTGCTTTACTTTGTCTTTCAGAGCCACATTGCCATGTGTTGTGTGGTGTAAATGGGTTGTGTTAAATGTTGCTCTGTCCCTGGTGAGTGTTAACAGTATGGAGAGAGAGGCTGATAATCTTTAAACAGGGCATCTGCTGGCATCTGCTTTATCTTTATTGTTCCCTGGACACCCAGCAGAAAAATATACAGGCAGGGGGAGACAGACAGACACACAAGCATGGTAACACATTGTATATACAGTACATGCTGTTAGACGCACACTCACAAACAGACAAGTCCATCTTGCATGCACAATGCGCAACCCAAAGCGCATCTACAAATTTACTATAATTAATTCTTTATAAATACAGAGCCTTTATAGTAGATGAAAACAGAGAATGAATCATTACGTAGAGTCACTGAATGTCTTAAACTCACTTTGCATATTGGACACATGCTCTGTAGTCACACCCCGACTGTCTCACAAGAAACACACACACAAAAACCCTATCAGGTGAGACCTAATGCAAACAGATATGAATGACTCTAAAAAACATTTTGCTTCAAAAACTACTTTTACTTTTGTCTTTCAATTGTTCAATAGTTTTAGTCTTGAGTAATAAAAATGTCCTATCAACTGCAGAATTTAACCACAAAGTGATCACTGGATTGAGGGGATTGTTCAGCTTTCTGTTAAGACTTTCTTCCAGTGTCCAAGACAGAGGGTGTGGGGTGAAGACTAGAGTAAAAGAGTCTGTGGAAGGTTCAGGGAAAAGACGTGATGTGTTAGTAATGGGGGCACTACTTCTTTTGGGACATCAAGCTAAATGCAGCCCAGTACAGACAGACCCTCACTGTCTACCTCAATTTTTGTAGTTTGAATGAAAATTTTATCAAGTCATTTCAGTATCAAAATGGATAGATGTCCAGAAGTAGTTTCACATCACGTATACTATGTGTAGACAGGTTTATTGATTAAATAGACAGGCATAGGTGAGTATAAAGCAGAACACAAGTCACACCTGAAGGTTTGATCACAGTGTCTGATCCAACATTAATATATATATAAAATAAGTACAGCAGAGAAATTTGAGAAAAGTAACAGAAGAATGGAAGAGAGATTAGAAAGAGATAGGAAGATGATGTGATTGGGTTGCAGCAGGGATGGAGATCACATGGAGGGAAGAGAGAGATGACTGGAGGGATAGATGGAGGGAAAAAAGGGAGGAGCGACAAAAAGACAAGGGGAAGCTGAGCTTACCATAGGGGGCCCAAGGGCTGGCAGCCACCTGAGTCACACCTCCACTGTGTGTGTGTGTGTGTGTGTATGTGTGTGTGGGTGGGTGTCTTTCTGTCTGATTCTGTGATTAATGAAGACATGTCAGTGCAGTAATCCTCCCTAATAAGCACCAGTGGAGCCACCCTCAACCATGTGTGTATATGTGTGTGTCTGTATGCATGAGCTTCTCAGCCTGTACAGACATGACTGTGGCAAGTGTCTGGGTTTGTGCGGCTTTGAGTCTTTCACCAAAATGAAATGTTTGCCACTGTGCTGCATATATCTGTGCATTTCACTTGTGTGTTTGTGCAGGCAGATAAGTAGAGAACAAGTGTGACTGAGAACCTGTAATACCCTTACAAGCAGCTTGCATCTGTGTGTGTGTGTGACTGTGTGTGTGTGTGTGTGTGTGTGTGTGTGTGTGGTGTGTGTGTGTGTGTGTGTGTGTGTGTGTGTGTGTGTGTGTGATCTAATGTCATTCTTTATAAGTATGCCCAGATGTTGATACTGGAATGACTCTTTAATTACCATTTAAACAGCAGGGGCTGTGTGTGCATGTGTGTGTGTGTGTCTGTGTGTGATGTTGACAGCGGAACTACTGTTTAATTACCATTTAAACTGCGAGAGCTGAGTGGATCATTTAAAGACAGAAGAGCTCCAGCCAGCTAAACGAGGAAAACAACACCATTACAGACACACACACAGACACACACACAAATGATGAAACCACACACAACAAGACTATTTCAGTCTAATGAATGATTCTCCTGTGATGTGTAGCTATTTTTTAAATAATTGTAAAGACCTTTGTGAATATAGCTGCACTGTAAATATTTTTATTTCTCTAAGCACACAAACACACAATTTCATAATTTCATATGAAACACAGTGTGCAATAAAATATGTTTTGTTGTGTATGTTTTTAGGCCCCTTGCCTTGCATGTTTGCAACCATCTGTGAATGCACTTCAGTCAGTCACCCTGTTAATCAGTCAGTCTGCTACTGAGGCAGGTGGCCAGTCAGTCGCTCCGACAACAACACATCCAGCCTGCTAGTCTTTTAAATTATACAATTAGTCAGTCGGCCAGTTGAACAGTGAATTATGATCAATCAGTGCTTTTGTGTCTCAGCCTTCAGAAGAAAAACAACATAATCATTAGTAAGTGATTAAAACATTCAAATTCTTTGCTTAACTTACTTGCACAGAGGCAGGCAGTTGTGCGTGACAGACAAGGAGAGGAGAGCACCACTGACCCCAGTAGAGCAGGTTAGTCATGGAGTTAGTCATAGACCTACTGCTCACTCTGACAGTGTTTGTTTGATGTGTCAAAACTTGACACAAATGAAGAAGCAGGAGTCAGAAACGCTAAAATGTCATTCAGTGAAATCAAGCCTTCTTTACACATTTATCCCACATGTGAATTGAAGCATGTTGGGGGAAAAAAACGAATAATCTACACGATCTGCACCAGTTAAAAATAAAAAATGAAATTCAAACTCTATACACCGGGTACTTTATTATATCTTCAGGCAGGCTAATGCTAAAATACCTTCAGCTTTTAAAATAGAAATACTGTAATGAAAGCAGTATAAGTGATTAATTATACTAGAGGGGCAATTATGACTGATAATACCAAATTGTTTTTACAATGCCGTGGCAGGTACAAATGATGGCACAGATGATTCCTTACACAAAGGTAGTTAAATAATTACAGTGTAACAGTGAGAATGATAGGAGTAATCATATTTGTGACAGACAGGCTGCGTCGCACTGAGAATATTATGATAATGATATTAATGATGGATCTTTGCAAATGTGTGTGTGTATCGGAGTTCAGTGGGAGATGTCTCACCTCACACTGGGTCTCTCAACCCGATGCCATCTGTTCTGCCTTCACACTCAGAAAATCATACACATACACACACATACAGACATGAAGCACACACACATTTAACCACTGGGAGCATAAAATAGACGCATGGACATTCTCATGCAAGAAGATGTCTGTATGCAATAACTAATGCTGACAAAAATAAGCTTCCTGTTCAAGAAGACACACAAAAAATATACACATGCACACGCACTCGCACCCTCCCGGATGGTTGGTAATCCTCTACCCAGAATTCTCAGTTCTGAGGGTTCAGCCAAAGGGAAACCAGCGTGTTGTCAGCCTACTGGACATACACGAGATCAGGGACTACTGTGTGTGTGTTTGTGTGTGTGTGTGTGTGTGTGTGTGTGTGTGTGTGTGTGTGTGTGTGTGTGTGTGTGTTTGTAAGCACCAAATGGGTTTGTTTTGACCATGGTGTCTCAAACATCCCAGCAATGCCCCCCAAAATTAAATATAGATAGATAGATTTGTTTTAAATCTGAAACAGCACCAGGGTTATAATTCGACGACGTTTGCCATATTCTCGCATCTTCTCCTCATCTCTATTGCTTCTCTGTATGTATCAGATATCTCGGTGAAGTCTAGAGGAAATGCAATGGTAAAAAAAAAAACATTTTGGAAAGATGATATATCAAAGGCCTTATCTGTCGCCATGTTCTCTCACTCTGACACACATACAGGAGTTTTGGTATAAAGTATGTGCTTGGGTATTCTGGCGATGCCCAGACTGCATATGACCAACACACACAGACACACACACACAAGACGCACAAATACACATGCAATGCGTGCATCCATGTGGCGTTGCCTGGACGGTGTACGAGCAGCATATCTGTCAGTGTGTGACAGGTTGACAGCTCAAGCTCCCAGCACTTTGTCCACTATCATTATGTCAAGAAACACACACATAAACAGACACACACACACACACACACACACACACACACACACACACACACACACACACACACACACACAGTCACATATAGTGATAATGTCAAAATGGACCACAATGGCTACTTTCATGGTTTAATGCTCAGTCCCAGAACTTTGTTGTATCTGCACATAAACAGAAGAAAATATCATTAAAGACTTGAAACACAACACTTACTGGTGTACACGACCTTTTAAAAGTGGAAAGATTTTAACAAAAGCTACAAAACGCACATCTCTATTTCCTTTTTTTAAGTGAAAGTGTCAATTACGTAAGAGTTTTCTTGATCTGTAGACAGGTGCCATAAAACTAGAAAATCATGAGTTTGAAAGCCTAACAGCTCTTTTTCCCACACACTCTCCTTCCCATATTTCCTGTCACTCTCCATCCAACACTATCTATCACAGCAGAAATGCTGTCAATTGTCTCTAGAAAACAACAATAATTCAAATTAATTAATGTTATCATATTCAATAGGGTATCAAAAACCAGCAGACACTTTCATGGCTTTTATACAGATTCTGTTCAATGTCAGTCCAAAGTTATCAGCACTTTACTGAGCCTGACTTATGGGCTCATGGCAATACACAATATGCAGACGCTGCATGAGCGCCAATGGTATTATCTCACCATAATAGCTGCATTTAATGATACACACATGCACCTCAAGTCTCCTTTTTATTTCCATAGATGGAGTTCAGCCCTTACAAAACCAAGCCAGGTCAGACCAGATAATTTGACTCACTCACACAATCATGGATCACAGCTTTAGCACATTTCATACAATTAAGGATTGTGGATTTGCAGCAGACTAAACAATGGGCCCAAATTAAATTTTGAATTTCTCAGTGAAAGACACTGGCTGCTCTGAAAATACAGTTAAACAGAATGAGAATACAGAAGTAGTCTCTAACAGGATTGCTGGGCATACCCACTCACAATATGGCATCTTTCTCTCTTTCTTTCTCCATGATATTCTATTACTCTCTCTCTCTTCCTCTCAGTTCAAGACTCCGCTGTAGTTTAATTCTACAGCTCTTCTATTCTGAAGCCTATATTGTGTGTCCTGGTGTCAAACAGTGTAAAAAAAAAAACGAGGAGCAATAACACAAAGCAGAAAAGAGCAATTATAGCTTTAGTAACAAGAGACACACAGAAATGGAGACAAATCGAAAAAGAATGAAGCCAGGAAGAATGCAAGAATTAGGGGAATTGAAATGTTTTTTTTAACCAGGCTAATATGGAAATAATTCTTCAGTGGGTCAATACCCTGTTCAATTCCATGATCTAACTTTTGGGACATGGAAATGGAAAGGTTTGTAAAGAGAAAATAATTAACAGAGATGTGAAATAACAGAGACTGCAGTTGAAAATGAAGAAAAAATAAAGGGAATCAGAGCCATAAAAAGAATGGAAGAAGGTCAGGGTAAAACGGAGAGCTTTTTTTCTTGGGAGCATATAAGGACACAGGTTTCTGACCAGGTTACTAGGAGAGTTAAAAATAGTTTTAGAGGGAGTTGGAACATATGGCAACAGGGTCAGTAGGGACAGACATGTACACACACAAGGACAGGAAGGTAAATAGAATTTGACCACATGGTGGAATACAAGGAAATAAGACACATTTAGTAGAAAGTTATGAATAAAAAGTTAAACCAAGTAAAAACAAAAGAGTCTATGTAGGGCCAAGAGAGGACAGAAAGAAGAAACAATAGACACTGACCGAAAGACAAAAGGGAGATTACACAGAGACATGGATTGAAACTGAAGAAGACAGAGAGAGAGAGAGATAGAGAGAGAGAGAGAGAGAGAGAGAGAGAGAGAGAGAGAGAGAGAAAAGAGACATTCAACAAAGTTACAGGAAGTCAGAGAATAAAGAGTGAGAGAACAATATTGAATGAAACAAAAAAAGATATTGGACAGCTCTTCCTCCCAGTAAGTAAAAGACTTCAAACCGCAGTGGATGAGAGAGCTGCACTTTATGGGGCTATTCTCTCTGCATTAGCATTAGCTATAGCTCTCAGACTGACAACCCAGCGCTCTGTTCTCAAGGTCAGGAGGGGCACACGCTACCACAGGCCACAACTACACACACACACACACACACACACACACACACATACTCATAGTCATAGACTCTATTCAACACACACTCAGGCATTCTTATGCACAGACAGATATAAACACTCTTGTACAAACAGACACAAATACACTGTGACATGCAAAGAGACATGCTAACACAAAGAAGAAGAATCTGTTCCAGGCCGGGACACAAATCAGAGGTTAGGGTACACAGATTTTTATTTTTCTATCAGTTAATTCTGGAGTTGCTTACATGAAGGAATTCACAGAGGACAAAATGCTTTTCTCCTCAGAAATGTTACGAGGACAGATTCTGTGTATCTAGTTGTACAGCTTGTGGGTTGTGAGCAATTAGGTTATGAAAGGGTATTGTGATATCAGTACAATACAGCAAATAATAATAAAGGGGAAATGTCAATAATCGGGGCAAACCATTGAATTATCTAGCAGTGGCTTTTGCTTCCATTTGGTTTGTTTAGTGGACAGTTTTCAAACTGATTGTTTGATAATGTTTGATGATGTTAAATTGACCAAACCAGCTTATGGACCATACACCCAGAGAGATTCGGTATCAAGTGCCAGGCAACACGTCTTTTAATGATAGTTGGGTCAGTTGTGGGGAATTACTTAGGACAGGTCATTGCTTGTTGTATTATTCCTGATGATGCCAATAAAATGATTTCACTTTTGCATGACTTTCAAAAGGTCATACCAGTGAAGTGAATAAATACCTACAAACTACCTAAAATAATAAGCCTTTTTATTGTTGTTGCAGTAGGAAAAGCACAGGAGCCATTCAAAATGACATGACAGTGTGGCAGTGAGCCAGCATGCACAATAGCAAGAACCTGACACTGGCTCACTTAAATGCAAAGTAAGCATCTATAATGTGACTAATTCTACCTGTGCTCTTCCTGCTGTAACATCAGTCAAAAAAGACAAATTGCATCTTTGGTCACAAGGGATCTTGTTTTTTTTTTTTTAAAGAAAGACAAGATTAGCAGCAAAGAAAACAATATGTGTAGTTTCTTAAAGCCATATCAACTATTGTTTCTTGGGGATTGGGCAGTGATGAATGATTTGACTCAATTTAGGGAATAATTTTGGTTCAGTCATAGTATTCTTCCTCAGTAACTTTTACACAAACTCACAAACACACACACACCAACAAACTACAGTAACATACTAACAAATGCACAGTATACTCTCATGTACACACATGTACAAAGATCACAACACATGACTTTTCCATATTAAAAGAAATATTGAACTAGTTTTACCACATACTCACAGGTAACTGACATTAATGCTGCTGAATTAGTATTTAATTACTACTCAGAGTTATTGATTGTGTGTGACTGGCCATTCCATTTATTCAAGATGGTGTATCCAAGCAGAGGAAAACGTAATAAACATGCTAAACACATGAGCAGCATGGCTGCTGTAGCTTGTCACTGGCAGTTAAGTACTGCATGGCTACTGGCTAATCAGTCTGCAGAACCTCATTAAGATGTTATTTATGCAGGCAGCATCAGCTGTGTTTGGTATTAACTTGGCCTGGCCCGCTGCTAATAAAGACACTAACTCAACGGTTGTTTGAAAAGTGAGAGAAAGAGGGAAAAGATGCTTCTCCTCTTGCTCTGTATAGGTAGAAAATGACCCTATAGGAAAAAAACCCCCCAGACTTTCATACTGTCTAATTCACTCTGTAAACAATTATCAGAGTTTAAAGTTACTTTTCTGGATGTATGAGACTACATTTTATCAGAAATGTCACTTCTCTAAGGTTGCAGTGTTACTGGACTGGACCACTGACAATCCTCCTCACTGTGAAACACACATGAAACTTGATGGAAATCTGATATTGTATTTTCTTCTCAGTCAGCAGTTGACTTTTTGGACACGAAGGGTTTTTGCAAGAGCACAAACACACAAAGTGAGAGACAGAAAAAAAACAAAGAGGGGAAGAGAGAGCGCAGAGGCAATCTATGATGTGATTTTTTGATAACCATAATCATAATCTGCCTAGTGCGATCCAATTCCTGAGACAGTTTATGGGGTAGGGAGGGCCATCAGAATTAGAATGAGATGAGCATAAATGGCTATTTATCCCCTGTGTGTGTGTGTGTGTCTGTCATGAATGACTATTTAGGTGGATTAACGGATTGCTGAGGCCATCTGAAACGCATGAAGCAGACCTCACAGCATGTCTGAAACCACACACACACATACACAAACACGCACAGATAAACCTTAAAACACTGGATTCTGTCTGAAGACCTGCGTTTTTCCCATATAGGAATAGTGTTTGTCTGAATGGTGGCCCCCTTTTTTTTAACAATGTGTCTGTGCGTATTTATTATTCATGTGTGTAAATCTATAGATGTGTGTGACTGTACTTATTCATCTAGCCTATGTGTGTGCACCTGAATGAGTTATTAAATGTGTCTGTGTTTCCGTAAGAGTGTGTGTGTGTGTGTGTGTGTGCTAGAGAGTGACTGAGTGTTGAGAGAGTGGTAATTACCATTCAGCAGTAGCTAAAGTGACATGTTTGAGGAAGAGATAAGGGGACATAAATTGGCCTGGTATAAAACGGTGATATTTCCTCTACTGCTTTAGAAAAACCCATTTACTCTGTCTCTTTAGCATGTCAGGACCCCTGTCACTACCCTCTCATCCCCTCGGCCAGAAGGACTCATGCACGCACACACATACACACACATATAGGCCTCACACAGTCAGCTGGCTCCTTGTGAAAAAGTGCTCATCTGCATTCTGGTATTAACATGGAGAGAGACAAAGAGAGAGACAGAAAGGGAGAGAGTGTGTGTAAATCAGTGTAATGGGGCCAAGACCTCAGTAGCTCTAAAAAGAGAGGAGACATGTGGAGGACAAGACATGATTTTTTTTTTCCTTTCATGAGGAGAAGCAGCGATACAGCACATCTGTCACTGCCGGCCACACAATTGCTCCTGCAGTCAGGCACAGAGAGAGAAACATGAAAGGCAATAAAAGCAACAGAGAAGAAGAGTGACAGAGTGCACAGTACTTAAAACTTGCCTGTTTTTTTGTTGGTTTTTTTTGTACTAAGTTACCATCTTTTTTCTTCCCTGTGTTTTTTCCAACACTAACAAAATTTGAAAAGTATCATTTTTCATTGTAACTATAGATGTGTGCAGTTTTGAACAGTTCCAGCTCACGTCTTGTCATTTACATAGATCTTTTTTTTAGTGGCGTCTTTAAATATATTTGACACTACCTTGATACAGGGCAATTTCAAAATTTTAACCGAAAACATTTTGTTATTGGAAAAAGTAAAGTAAATTGTAAGTAAACAAGTAAAATTGTTCTGTTCATGCTCACCTACGTGAAGGACATCTGGGTGAGCAGAGGTGTAGTGCGATTTGTTTAAGAACCGGAGCGTACCTTGAGAAAGCCTCCAAACAGATCACAATACTAGATACAGATGCAACAACAAGTTCAGATGACTTTGTGACATTATTGCCAAATTCTGTATATATATGGTTAGTTACATACCTTATACCTGTCAAAGAATTACAGGCTCCTGTGGCTGGATAGAAAACCACCTGTCGTTTAAAAATAACTTGTTCTCCAAACAAAAGAACCACTAAAGAATGCCGTTGACATCAGGCAGTTGTAGCCAATCACAGTGTTTCTGAAGAAATCTTTTCTCCTTGAACAAAGTTATAAAAGACAAAACCTTTCTGCAGCGCCACACAGAGAAGATTGTGAATCACTTTTATGTGCCATGTGCTCCAGGTCGCAGGTTAGAGCCCTTGGTGTGTTACTCAGCAAACACGCAAGCATATATACAGACACACACAGATGTGCACACTCAAGCCACAGGGGAAGAGGTGAGAGGAAGGGAGGAGGAGAGGAAAAGGAGCGGAGAGGAGCAGAGAGGAGGCGAGGTCAGACCTCTCTTTAGCCTCACAGCTGTGGGCAAGATAAGCCTTTTTCTCACAGGTAAATAAAAGCCACACCCTGTGTATGTGTGTGTGTGTGTGTGTGTGTGTGTGTGTATGTGTATGTGTGTGTGTGTGTGTGTGTGTGTGTGTGTGTGTGTGTGTGTGAACCTGGCTTCTCCCTCCTGCCATCTCTACACCGCTGACACAACCCCATGCACAGTCTCTGTATTCCTTCTCTTCATGCCCTCTGTCTATTCCTCCACCCTCTATCCCCTGTTTTATACTGTCCTCCCTCTGATGTCTGGCCTTTGTGTGTGTGTGTGTGTGTTTGCATGGTTGTACAGTACAGTATGTGTGACCTGGGGAAAGGGAAAGTATAAGGGGCAGGATTCAGAGGTGGCAATCAAAATGTGTCCTTGTCTGGTAAACCTTACACATTTTAGCAACTTTCTTTCTCAACTCCTTCTCCTCTCTCCTTTCCTTGTTATTCTGGCAACATGTGACGATATTATTCATTTTCTTTTCCGTCTCTTCTCTTCTTTTATCATTTTCCTCCTCTTCCTCTCTGACACCCATAAAATACTCAGTACCTTCTTCGACTTGCATTCCTCTCTATTGTCATTTTCTTTCATTAGCTTTGTCTCTTCTCTACAACATCTCCCCTTTTCCTCATATTTTTCTACCTTTTGCTGTCCCGTTTCTCTTCTTCTTTTGTATGTTGTGTGCTTTTCCTCATCCCTTCTCTTTATTTGCCTTTTTATCTTTTGTAATCTTACATAATAATCTACATCAAGTATTTGTCTGTCTTTCTCTCTTCCTCTCTCTCTTTTATCTTCCCATCTCTCTCTCCCTCGCTCTCTTTCTCAGCCTAATTTCTTTCCTCTCCTCAAACTTGTGGAAACACACCACCGCTTACACAGTCACTCTCAGAAACACACACACACACACACACACACACACACACACACACAGACAAACACAGCTCCATGTCAGAGTCGCTTCTCTAATCGCAAGGTGTAAAAGGATCCTGTCGGCTTCGGGCCGCGGGTGTTACATCTAATATGGTCCCTGCACAGAACCAATTCACAGTCTGAAAACACACACCAGACGCATGCACAGCCACACACATTCATACATACAAACACACACTCATGCATAGACAAGATTATTTTAACACGCACACAAACACACACTCACAGAACTTTCACCCTCTGTTACTGAAGCAAATCCAAAGTGTGTGTGTTTGTGTGTGTTTATTTATTCATTTATTTTATTGCTGGCGAGTGAGACAAACTTACAGTAAAAGAAGCATCAGAGATCAGAAAAATAACGGGTTCACTCTTGATAAGTGGCTGGTGTTGACACTGAAATTACATCCTGTACATGGGATATTTTTTTGTTTTTGTAACATTACCTTATATTGTATATTCTTATTTTGTACATAAAGAAATTCTTATGGACCCTATGTTAAAATAGTAGCATTTTCAAGTAACAACTGCAAGTAAACCAGTGCATGAAGGTAATTCATAGCCACAGAGCAGGTTTATTGTTCTTTCAGGTGTTGTCAATTCATGCTCAATTTTGTGCTCACATTCTGTTATTTTCTGATTTCTACTTTAACATAGAATTTAAGACATATCACTATGGTGAGCCAATTTAATAAATAAATAAATAATAATAATAATAATAATAATAATAATAATTATAATTATAATAATAATAATAAACTTTTTTGTTTTATAAACAGAGCAACAGCTGCTTTTTGGATCAGTTACTGATCTTTGGGTGATTCATTATGTAAACTATATTAGTATGCACACACAGGTTGATTTATTTCACTGATACAGTGGCACATTCTAAGATAAATATCCATTTTTGTACAGATTACAGAGCAGTTCTAAAGTAAGTGGCAAAGTAATCAATAAGTGTAGCTTAAATAAGCAGGTGTTAAACAGGTAATCAGTGTTCTGAAATGAGCTGCATCTTCAAAGTAACCTTCCCAAACCTGATTGAGTCAAATGAAAACTAAGTGTGTCTGACAATGACAAAGACATTATTCTGTTGTTGTTGGTAAACAAGCAGGTCTGGTGGATTAAGACACCAGCCAGTACACTCCTCTGCAGTGACAACAGGAAAGCCGTGTACCAATTGAAACTGAAGAGGTTTTCCTCCATAAGCGCAGCCTGTATAATTATTTCAAACATGAGGAAAAGCAAATCACTTTACAACGCGGATTTACATATGATTAGCGTCATACAAAGACAGGATTACTACAAGTAGTCGAGAAGCAGCCTTTTCCCTCTGCCTGTTTCGTTCTCCTTGTCTTGATACAAAGAGCCTTGACATAAGTTAACACTGCTCGCTCACTCACTCTCACCTAAAAGGTACAGCTGCGGTGACAAAAGCTGCCAGTCTGGAGCCTGTACTGAAGCAGACATGATGATAATGACAATAACAAGATTTTCAAAAGGAAGCATGGTTAAATATTACTGCTGAAGATAAACCACAACACGTTTTTCAATAGAAATCACTCATGTCTCTTTTTCTGTCTGGTATTTTCCTCCTCTCCCCATCTATTTCATTTCCTTTTTCTTTCAATATCTGTTTAAGTGAAGGTTGTAATGAAACACATGCACACTGTGATTCAATCTCTCTATGCAAACGCGTGAAATTATACTCAAACATATGACTTATGATTTTTTTATTATGATCACACCGTATTTCTCTACCTACACTTCTGCCTGCCATGATGGTTCCTTCATTAACAGATATGTGCAATTTCAGCTTTTCCCTATGAAACTACTGATAGTGAATGGTGGAAAAATAATAATTGCACATAATTGATGACTTAAACTTTGGTCTTCTTATGTCATTTGTCAGATATAGACTATACAGAGGTTATTTCAAGTTGCGAATGTCATGTGAAATCAGCAAATGTAATATCACATCCCTTTTCCGTACTCTGACAATCTCCAGTGGCACATTATGATCTAAAAATGCATTAGATGATTTGAAAGATTATTGATTATTTAATTCAGGAGATGGCCCTCTGAATACATGTTATGCAGGGAAGAGTTGCAGAGGCAGGATAAAAGAGGACATTGAGTGCTTAGTGAATACAAGAGGACACCTTGCCACTCTGAATTATCATTGATTACCCAAAATGATAGGGAGGAAATTACTGACTGCACGAAAATGTCACTTAATAACATGTATCATTACCCATTTTCCACCTATTATCCAGGTATTTGTAATATTGTATTCAGTTTATTTAACTTGGCAGGATGTAGTGATGAATGTGGCAACGCTGAAGCCTGTTGCTTCTGAGAACGACAGTTTTGAGCAAAATAACTGAGTAACTCTTCTCAATCACAGTTTTCATTGAGTTTCAACTAAGTCACACAAACACCCACAGCCATACAATCAGATAACAGCACACACCTGCACTGCCAAAATCCTTTTAGTCTCAACATGTCATTGTGTTATGTCCTGCCACCTGTCTAGGGGTGGCCAGGACACAACATGAATCCCCCATCTTCCCTAAGTCCCCAATAGCCAGAGGAACAGACAGTTATAAGCAATATGTATGTATTTACAAAGGGCTTTTCAATAAACAAGAAGTTTACTGCTTCAGGGTGGACAAGGGCCAAAACAACAATCAAACAACTCTATCTTAAAAACATCGAACATATTCTACCCAAAAATATAACAAAACCAAAGTACAATAACTAAACGTCCTAACTAACAAAAAGAGGAGAAAAGATGGCAGTCCACCCCTACTATCTCTCGGTAATGGGTCTGAGCTTTGAAGCAGACAGTGACATGAACATGAGCAGTGGTTTGGCTGGTTGGAACAAAGAGTGGAAGAGGCGCTCTCTCCCCTTGCATCTTGGCTGCGCCATCTTCGTTCTTATGTTTGGAGGGTCATCTGACCGGAGCCAATCAGCAGTCGCCGTCCCCACTGCACACCAATCCCCATAATGTACTGGCACACACCTATTTGCACACTCCATTCATGCTGACACTCAACCCACACAAGAATAAAGAAAAACATACTAACATAATACGACCGCAGTCATAACACATTTTGTCACATCCTCAGGAGCTACTGTTGGAGCTAATTAAAAACTAGTATTTACAGAATTATTCCAAATGATTTGTTTAGACAGAGACTTTTTGCAGTTATTAAAGTGCTACGTTGTTGCTACGTTTTATTTCTCTTTTTTTTACTGTAGAGAGAATCTCATGCACAGACATTGCACAGACTGATATACACAGTCTCTAGGAGAGTATTTTACTTACATAACTGGCTCTAGAAATGACAATGGGCGTGTATGTGTTCTGTGTATTTGTGTATGTGTGTGTTTTGATCCAGCCAGCTGACTGCAGGCCTAATTGGCAGCTTGTTAAGCAATTTGAATCCTGCAGTGGATCTATTGATGTTTGGTTGAACACACACACTGAGTATCTATTTGGCCGCTTAAATTCCTTAGCTAGAACAACCTGTTGTATCATTTCCTCTAACGACCTGCCCTCTTGTCTGGACAAAAACACTGTGGACTGTAGAGAAGCCTTTAAAAGACACAACCTGTGAGTGGAAACTGTTTTCAGATGTTGCAGGACCCTTCAAAGCAAACATCTATACATGAGTCACAGCCAGGGCCTGTGCTGGCAACAGCCAGGCATATTGTTTTTGGGTTGTCCATCCATCCATCCGTCTGTCTGTCCCATTCTCTCCCAGACACGATATTCTAGTAATGCCTTGATGGATTGAAGGTCAATGTCAGTGTGACCTCACAAAACACTTTTTAGCCATTGCTCAAGACCTCACACAGCAATTATGACAAAATTTCACGCAAATGGTTAATATTTAATATAACTCCAGATAAACAGGGATGTTCCCCGACACTGGTCTGAGTTGAGGAGGCATACAACCACAAGGCTGTAATTCAAGTTGTTTTTTGTTTGTTTGTTTTTTTTTTTTTTTGCCATCATGGCCTCAGGCTTTGGGAGACAAAACTGCACAATAACTCCTGATTCTTGTTGGCCTCTGGTTCTTTTGGGGGCCTATATCGACATTGTTGCTCTGAATGATGATACTCACGAAGTACTTAAACATTTCTGTTTAATGGCACTTATATCTTACAAAGGAGAAACGTGTTTAAAGCTGACTTTGTACCTGCATTGTTACAAATCTATGGCATGAACCCAGTTAATGACCTTTAGTGCCAACAGAATGAGTTTCAACATTGCTCCATTTGTAGTAAAACTGCATTCGTATAAAGTTCATTTTCTATACGTTATTCTACTTGGATTTGAGTCCAGCAGCTGAGTGACAGAGTAGCTGCGACAACAGCAATGAAGCACATAGCTCAGAGAAAAATGCAAAGTATGTGAATATGCCTCAGCAGAGACACTAAGATTACTAATACAAAGCTGGAGATGGAAAGACAAGACAGAGGAGGGAAACAGGGGGAGAAGCCATGGAGTCACATGTAAAAGAGAGAGATGAACTGCTGGACAGGCAGACATATTTACATACGCAACAATAGATAGTGACAGACAGACAAACCTCTCATCGAGAGACACTGGTGATAGACAGAGAGGAAAGCAGGAAGTTAATGAGTAGATTGTGGGCCAATAACATAACCAGTCACCCACAACAACGCACTGCCCGTACTCCTTACCTGTCTGCCTTGCTGCGCTGCATTCTGGGAGTGGAAGGGCAGAGCGGAGCGGCGATGGGATTTGAAAGGCGTTCTGCTTGGGCGACTCACTGATTTGCATTCAACAGTGGAGACACACAAACACATACACAGTCTCAAAGCACGCGCATAAAAAAAAACAAACAAACAAACAAAAAAAAAACAAAACACACACACATACATTCAACAGTGTATGAGCACACACACAATTGGATATTGGAGACTAATTATTAACCCCTCTCATATTCAAGTAGTCTGGAATTATGTGTGAGAGAGCGAAGTGATGATTGGAGAGAGGAAGGGGAAAAGAAGAGGGATTAGAGGTTGGAGGGAATATGCTCACCTCTCTCAAAACCTTCTCTCCTCACCTCTTTTTTTTCTGTGGCGTGTTATTTTTCGCTTTACGATTCTGATAATGATGATATTAGAGAGGAGAGGAGGGGGAGGAGGAAGGAGAGGAGAGGATGATGGGCGCCGCATGCGATTGTTCGCCCTGTCTTTCCTCTTTTTTTACTGCTACACTTCGCGTGGAGCAAGGGAGAAAGAAATAGAGAAAGACAGGGGGGGCTCCTCAATGACTAATTTTCCTTTCTTTTACGGCAGCATAAATTTAACAGGAGGGGGGTGGTGGGGTAGAGTAGAAATCCTTTTAGCGCTCTGATTTATGTACGTCTGATGGGTGAATCATAGATCACCGCCGGAAGATGGCAGACACACTGATGATGATGGGGCCCTTCGACGGGGCCCACTAATGCCCCGCCGAACAAAATGTAACCAATCTGTGGGGGTCCTCATGCATGCAATGGTTCTCTAATAGAAACTATAGCAAACTATATGCCTGCCACCAATGATGGGGTGGTGGGGGTCTGTGTGGGTGAGCATGTATGTTGGGGTGATGTCGAGGGAAGTAGGAGGAGAAAAGAAGGAAAAAGAGGAGGAAGTTTTTAAAAAAAAGTCCTGTTATAATATGATAAAAAGAGAAGAAAACTATAAAGGCGGGAGGGCAGAGAAAGAAGGGGCTGATCCACGACAAAATCAAGCTGGGCAGAAAAATGAAGATGGGAAGCAGAGGCTAGAAAGATAGAGAGAGGCAGAGAACCAAAGGCGGGAAAACAGAGAGAGAGGGGAGACCAGTTGAAGGGGACTCTAAATGTCAAGTTGGGAAAAAAAAACATCTAACAAAAAAAAAAGCAACCAAAGGAGTAAACAGCTAAACAATAGACAACAACAAGTAAACGACGTGTGAGTGTCCATCGTAAATCATCCAATAGTACTCACACACACATATACGCGTACACACACGCAGGCCTGCCGCGCAGTGCGGCGCATGCAGCCCCACCAATCATCTTTATATCAAAACATCATTATGCTGGCTGACAGCAGCTAAGATTCCAGCGAGGCCTCGTTGTCATAAATCGTCAGCTTTTGCAGTGCTGCAAAGAGAGCCTTTTCATTTAGGAATGTCAAAGCTCTCCTGAGCCTCGTAAAGATTGTAGGAGACCCAGGAGATGGGGGAACGGAGGTAGAGATGGCAGAGGCTGGGAGAGGAGGAGGATAACTGAAGATGGCACATCTGGTAGAGATGGCACAGTGTGGGAGTCAGAGGCCTGACTTGACTTCACCAACGTGGAAGTCAAACACATGATTCAGACTTTGTTTTTGGACTTACTGTGTTGATGAATTCTATGGAAATCAATTTGAATGAAGTGTAATTATTCAAATAGACAGGCACGAAAAGAGACTTGGGAACAAGAAATAAAAATTAAAAATATTTGACGGCTTTTTTCACTCGCAGCCTTTGTGAAGGAGCCTAAATGTGGCGGTTTATCATTTAGGTTTTTCATTCTTTGGGGTTTTGTTGAATTCCTGAATTTTTTAGACCAGTAGTGGTGTGGCTCAAGGGATGGCGAAATCAGTCTGTCCGTCAGTGGACACTTCCTTAGACTTCCAGATTTAAATTTGGACATTTAGGGATCCCAGATGACTTCCAAATGATTTTGGTAATCCCCTAACTTTTTTTCAAGTACCACCATGAGGTTGACATGTTTGAGTGGGAAGTCTCCACAACTTCTGGATAAATTACTGTGCAAATTTATGTCCCACTCAGGCTGAAATGTAATAACTTTGGTGGCCTAACTTTTCTTCCAGCTTTTACCAAATTTTAATTAGTTTGAAACTTTGGTTTGTGACCATATTCCTGCAAAATAATGACATTCCCCAGTTATACTTTATGTTTAGTGCCAAATAGCAAGTGGCAGCATGCTAAAACACCGACACATTTAGCTCAAAGGATTAGAGATGTTAACATGGCCAGAGTAGCCTAAACCATAATGTCCTTTATAGGACAACATACAATAAACATGGAACCAAACACAACAATACAGTCTAATGCACTCCACTATGGCATCTCTGTATTAAATGCTACACTTCTAAAGATTGAAAGTTCCTTTTTTTATAGCGAGTGAAGCTGACAGCATTCAGCTTTAGTTGTAGCTGTGGTCATTTAATGGTAACAGTTATGGTTGGTGGTCTTCATATTTTGAGGTGTTTTTAATATTTTCATGTAAAACGAGTGAAGGAAAGACATGAATACTTAATTCTCTGAATATTAAGTGAACTTACAGAAAGTGCTGTAGCTCTTTAGCTGTTCATCAAATTTATTCTTAAACAGCCACAAATTAAAGCCGACAGTCTGCACTTTACAGTCACTGTGTCATTTCACATCAAAAAGGAGGTGTATGGAGAAAAAAAACCCTTATGTCCGTGTGTGTGTGTGTGTGTGTGTCTGTGACTAATGTACTGGAGAGCTCTTCACTGGTGCTGACAAAAAGACAAGTTTGCGTTGCTGGTGCTAGTGTGTCCCTCCAGGGCTTCCGTCCATCCACTGGCAGGGGAGATGAACTGAGACAAGATGTCAGAGCAGGAAATGTCAGACCACTGCCAAACCGCTGTGGTGCACACCCCTGACAGGCACACAAACATAGACACACACACACACACACACACACACACACACACACACACACTGTATATGCAAAAGGCTAACATTTGCACAGTTTTACATCTTGTTCCATCTCACATGCACACACATAGGCACAAGCACAAGTATGTTGTAAGGAAACATTCACACTCACTCTGAAACACTCTGCCTCACACTCACACATGGACGCACAAGCACAAAAATGGACATGAGTTTTTAAACCTACATCCTACCTTGGATTTTATGTGAAGAAAATTGCCTACCAAAGATTTCAAGATTTGAGAATGTTGATACGGATTTTAAAATAAATATCAATAAGTATGGTTTTATAATATCATCTTGGAAGAGTAACAATGAAAATGTAGCCAGAGACAGAAAAAAGAGGTTTGCGGGGGGAAAATAGAGAGGTGGCATAAAGGGATGAGCACAGTAGTGGTTTATGTCCGCTGGCCAGTTCTTATGTTTGTTTTCTTTGGTGGTGTGTACACATTACAGATGTCTTGAGTAATGCCTCCATCTGTAATCTCGCTCTCTCGCTCTCCCTCTCTCTCTGCTATCCTCAGGACTCAGTTTTCCTTAAGTGTGTCAATTTGGGTCTCCTTGCTCAAGTTCAAACATTTAGCCCCCAAACAGCCATTTGTCTCAAACTTAGCAGACAGAGAGACCAAAATAGAAGAAAATACCTCAAGAAATGAAGAAGAGACAGAGGGAGGAAAAAAACATCTTGTATGTTTGACGGCACTTTTTGCTGCCTGGTTAAAGCACACAAACACACATCATCCCCCCGTCTTTTCTGGTTACTGGCTGTGCACTTGCAGTCCCTCTAGGGCACGTGGGGTCACTGTGTGTGTGTGTGTGTATGTGTGTGTGTGTGTGTGTGTGTGTGTGTGTGTGTATGTGTGGATGGTTGAGGGCAGGATTGGCATTAGGTGAACTCCCCTCACCCACCAGCACACACACACACACACACACACACACACACACACACACACGCACACACACACACACACACCCTCTCTTTGCAAAGCTACAGATGATGTGCCGTCCAGCTGTATTTCCATCACTGTGACGATGAGTGCTCCTGCCAAACGCCCGGCAACCAGAGTCACATCTGCTCCTGTCTTTGTCGCCACGGCGATACTGCCGAAGTCTGCACGGCAACCAGCACACGACCAGGGGGCAACAACGGGTGGCACAAAAAGGGAATGAGAGAGAGAGAGAGGGAGGGAGAGTCAGTTACAGAAAAAACTGTTATGAGTTCATATGTAGGTTTCTTTCTCTTAGTTTGTTTGGATGCTGCCAAGAAACCTCAATTTATTTGACTGCATGTAAAAATCCTCACCAGTCAACATAATGCAGAGTAGGCACATTCTGTCCTCCCAAGTATATTTTGATGACATCAAAAGCATGGTGAGTATATGTCTATCGTTGCTAATGGGAAAAATGACAATCAGAGCATCAAAATCAAATCATTATCCAGGATATTGCCAGCGGGTATAAAAACAGAGCCAATGATAGATCCAAATCTATAGTGACTGTGTCCTTATATCTTTCTTAGACATTTAGGACATCTTCGTACACACACATCAGGCCTCATTCAGTCCCAATTCCAAACAAATCTGAGGACAGTTCTGAAAACTTATTCTGTATTTCTGTTAATAAAGGTAATTTATGTAAATAATCCAATCCATCAATCACACTTTTAAAGGTTACATGCTGATAATAGACCATAAACATTTACATTTTAAAGTAAATTTCATTTCATCTACATGTAAATATGAATGTGTGGTGTAGCAACACTGAGCACTGACGGCGGTGGAAGCTTCACAGCTTTCTGACACTCTGTCTGTGATTTCTGCAGTTTCTTACAGACAACTCAGAGTGAGACTCAATCACACACTATGTAAAAATACATGGAATGTTACACAAGTTCAGCTTTTGTCCGCTGATGTTTAATTTATTGAAGTTGTATTTTAATTTTTTTAATTTTTTTAAACAGTCATTCTGAAATACTTGGTGAGGGGAAACAAAACTAAGAGTCAAATCTAATCTAATCAAATTCTACAAACCTTTCTGTCTGCCTCTTCTCTTGCTGCCATCCTCCTCATATCTCAGCCTTTATATGATTGCTTCCCTGCTTCTGTTCCCTCACATTTTCTCACCTTATATATAACATTAGTTACCTTTCTTCCCTGTATTGTATGCCCCTCCATCCCTTTATTTGCATCATTTTCTCTCTGCTCCCTTCTCTCCTCCTCCCTCTCTCTCATACCATTCCTATACACCCTCCACCACTCTACCGTTCTCCCTCTAACCCTGTCTTCCCTGCCAGGGTGTTTATATTTGCCCGGCCAACGGCAGAGTGCCTAACAAGGTGGAAAGAATTAGGGGTGAAAAGACAGTACTGCTGCCAGCTAGAGTCTCTCTCTCCTTCTCTATCTCTCTCTGTTTCTCTCTCTTTCTGACAGTAGATATATTTCAGCTAATGTACTCCTGACCTCTTCTACTCCACTCGAGCATCAACAAAAACAGTTATCTACACTCTTTACAACGAGGGTCCTAAAGAACACCAGAAATGGTGGCGTCATCACAGTTCAATACAGACTCATTTCCTCAACCAAAAGGTGGCTCCCCATCTATGTGGTTCACATCTTTTACTTATTTCAACTCTTTTAATCTCAGTTTTTTCCCACCCTGCATTTCTCACCATGTCCCTGTCATTTATTTATTTATTTTGTTTGTTTCTCTCCTTCGTTTTGTTTTTCCTGTCTCAGTTTTTTAATCTATTTCAAGTGTTTTTTGTTTTCTTCAAACAGCAAATCTCAATAACAGAATGCAAAAATGAAAATAACAGCCCAAAGACCATGAAAAAAAAAGGAGGATAAGAAAAACCTCTCTCCACCCCCCACACCGTCTAGGAGAGTTGAGTTCAGGTGTTTAACCTTACACTTGCCTGGGGTCAAGAGCAGGAAAGTGTGGTGGGCGGCCTGTTAATGACAGCAGCGAGGGAGGAACTGAAAAGAGCAGGGGAAGCAAGGGAGTAAAGTAGTGGTGTGTGTGCGTGTGTGGATTGGGGGGGGGGGGGGTTACCTCACCTCTTTGAATGCAGACAGGGTGAAGCCCTGCCCCCCGCCTCACTCTTCTCCTCTCCCCTTCTTCCCTCTCCCTTAAGTGAAGCGTCGCATATCCACCCTTATTAGGCACCAAATTATACGATCTCACCCAGGGAGGGAGAGACAGCAGCAGTGGTGGTGGTGGCCCACATACTATAGATAGTTAGTTAAGAGGGAGGGAAGGTAAGGAAGAAGGGGCGGAGAGGAGAGGTCAAGCTACTTTGGTTTTCAAAACTGAGGGCCCATGTTTTATACTAAATGCATAGAAGAGTGGGGTAAAGGTCTTCTATTGTTCTCCTGGCCACTCCAGAGAGAGTGAGCGTGTATTAAGTGGGTGTGGAATTTGGTGTATGCATCCGTCTGTGCCACAAGCCCCTTTATTAATACTTGTGTGTTATTATGTGCTTTGTATGTGTGCATGTGTGTGTTTGAGTGGTATCGCCCGTCCAGGAACATGATAAGTGATTAGACGACTCACCTTGAGCCTGTGCTTTAGCTTTTAAATACATTTTCAAAGTCACAGTATCTTAACACAGGACATACAGTATGCTGTACAAATGAAGGCATTAGCAATAGGGAGCAAGCATGTGGGTGGTTCAGCAGCAGTCATGTTAAACAGGCAATGTATAATGCATTTGACTGTGACAGCTTATATGTGAATGTGCGAATGGATCAACTTCCACTCGTGTACGTTTGAGTTGTACATTTATGTTACAGTAAATTACGGGACCAAAAGTGTCCCGCTGCTCAAATGTCACTGATCAGGTGTTTAATCATTTTTTATGACAACACCAAGAGATTATTAACATTTTCAATTGTGTTTAACACAAACTCATCAGTAGCTTTAGTGCTGTGGAACTAACAGCTTCTCACATCTCTAAAACACAAGCAAGGTTATTAGTTGCTTAGAGCCTTTAAAATATATTCTCCTTTTCTAAAACAAGGTGTTGGTATTTACACATACTGAGTGTATACAGTTGTTTGCATACTGATTTGGATTAGGTGTTTTGGTAGGTAAACTAATTAAAGCACATATAAAGAACAGCTTGCGACTTCATTGTAAAAGCACATAGGCTTTCTACACTGCAGACTTTTGAATTTGAACTGAGGGTGGTGTAGCTGTCTTGCTGTAACACCCTTATTAAAAATAGACAACCAATCTTTTGATTCAATGTATGCAGTGCATTGCATAGGAAATTATATAGTAGTAAAAGAGCTTCCATGGTAGAACACTACATTTTCCCACCACCAGGCTTATACACGTCTATCAGACCATAATGCTAGAGCAAGGTGTGTGTTGTAATTATAGAAATGAAAAGTGTGTCTCATTTGTGCACCCTGTCATTTATAAAAAGTTGTTTCATCAAGTTTTTTCAGGGATGAAGAATTAAACTGGTATTTTAAAATAAAGTTTTGTGTTCATATGATTAGTTATCTATAAAAGATTTCCATCATGGCCATTTTGTTTATTTGGCTGTTTATTTGTTATTCTAACTTAATTCCCCATATTTATTAAATGTATAATACAATTATAAACTTTAAAACAAACAAACAGAAGTATGCCTCTGTAAAGTAAATATGTGATTGCTGTCAGACACCGTATCATTGTTTTATATTTATACAAATTTGATGAAAACCTCCGTGTTTACAGCAGGATGACAACAAACTCCAACTAAATATTTATCCTGACAGTTATAGCTGCCCATGGTGTTCAAAAGCCTTTGTACATTTCTAATAATCACCCTGCAGAATATTATGTACAGTCAGAGTTTCAGGTCATTGTCTACTCTGTAATAGACAACCTTTTTACAGTTAAAGTAAGAAAAGAAAGATGTTTATGGAGGCAGTCTTTGCCCTCAAACACAAATCATGAACTGGACTCAAATCTAGTAGTGACAGCTCTTATTGTGCTGCTTAAATAAATGCACCATCCACACTTCGCACAGGTGTGTTTTACCTTGGCCCTGTCTTATTAATTCCTTCAAACGAAAACACAGACTCTGGTGGGCTATACACAGACACTACAGATAGAAACAAATACACGCAGAAACCTGCTGGTGTGTCGCTGATAATGCCCACTGGATGTTCTCACCTTTCACAGAGTCTGTCTATGGCTCTCTTTATAATCCTAGCACTAACTGCGCACACACACACACACACACACACACACACACCACACACACATGCACATCTGGTTTCTTATTGCACACTTGCTCATATGTGTGTGTCTAGGTGCAGGCGTGTTTGTGTGTGTGTGTGTGTGTGTGTGTGTGTGTGTGTGTGTGTGTGTCATGGTGGAGATGGATCCAGGTGTATGGTCCTAGCAGGGTTTGCTTCAGTGTGATAACAGCCTGTGATTTGTATCTGTAGATGAAGCATCGGCATAATAAATGTTTTCTACCTCTCGCCTTCCCCCACCTCTCTCTTTCTGTCGTTCTTTAGAGCACACACACTATTTCTCTGTCTGTCTTTCTCGCTCAAGCTCTTATTTTGTTATTTTGTCTTTCTTTTTGCTGTATGTTTTTTCCCCAAAAGTTTCTTCTCTGTTGTTTTTCATTTAATTTCCTTTACCTTTCTGTTTCTTCCGTGACATTTTCTTTCTGGTCACTTTCTTTATTTCACTCACTCTCTCTCTCTCTCTCTCTCTCTCTCTCTCTCTCTAACTCATGCGTACATACATGAATGAGCACACACGCACGCAGACAGACGTGTGTGGTGGAGAGTGAGAAGGTGTCAGTACTATTCTCAGGTCGGTTGGGTTTGATCTTTTCCACCTTCTGCTTTCACACATTTACAGACAGCCCGCAGGCTGAAACAGAGAGGGAGAGACACACTCACACGCACACACACAGACACACACACACAGACCCACAGAGGGAAACAGAGACATCACAGTCTGAATATTGCTTTCAGAGATTTCATAATGATGACGGGCATGGACATGCACAAACACCCACAAACAGGTTAGAGTGAAACACAAAATGTTTTTAGTCAGTGATAAGAAAACTAGAAAAATCTGCTCACTTGTTGCAGTTAATTAGGGTTATTTTCCATTTTCTGGATCAGTGGATCTGTGCTTTCAGTGTTCTGAACTGAACTGCAACTAAAATATCGCTCCAATTCCAGCTCCAAACTATTACTTTCCGTTCTGTCAGTCCAGCTCTACG
Organism: Trachinotus anak; assembly: GCF_046630095.1. Classification (NCBI taxonomy): domain Eukaryota; kingdom Metazoa; phylum Chordata; class Actinopteri; order Carangiformes; family Carangidae; genus Trachinotus; species Trachinotus anak. The sequence continues at coordinate 11,376,225 of NW_027273862.1, read as the reverse complement.
TTTAGTCTTTCGGGTGCAATTTTTCTGACTCAACAAAAGGATCCCTTTGCTGCAGTTGATCTATAGTTTTCTGCTGGTCTGTCATAAATTCCTGTCTGTGGTATTAGCTGAGGTTAGGCTCTATTCAATTCTCCTCTCTGCAGTCAGTCCATCTGCCTGTTATCCCTTCTAACTCTGTTCTCATCCTCACCTCAGCCCTGCCTAATACTCGCTGCTGTGGGAGTGAGCTTCTTGGCAAACTGTTCTCGTTTCCTGCTCTCATCTCCCTGTCTTTAACTGGCTTCTTTACTTTAATTGTCCATCTGTCTTCCTCCGCATGATTTTCACAATCTCTGTTTTCTGCATGTCTGTCGTTTTTTTCCTGTCTTCCTGTCTCATTATCTCAGATTTACCCTGCTATACAGGACATCCACTTCTGCCTATTCATTCCTCTTAACTTCGCACTCTGTTTGTTCAGTGTGTGTGAAGAAGTGTTGGATAAAGCCAGGGTAGATATATTAGGGATATACGGCTAGCTTGCAAGTAGTCTAATTTTCCATAATGAACTGCAGCTCAATCCTCACCTTCATCATCTTTAGATCTCATCCTATGGAAGTGGAAAGAAATCAATTTTCACTCTTATTAAGGGAGGCCTACTGCTGCTTAAGTCTGTGATTCGAGTATGTGCATACGTGTGGGTGAGTGGGTGGAGGGGTGTGTTACTCTCTCTCTCTCTCTCTCTCTGCTCTTTCCCTCACTCTTGGTATCTTTCTTTCTCTCCATCTGTCCCTAATGTATGACTCTCTTCTTTTTCCCTTTGTGTTCATTTTTCATTCGTACTCCTCTCCCTGTGATTATCCCAGTGCATATCAGAGGCTCTTAATGAAGATTCACAACATTTTCCCCTCCCAGCTAATACCTTATCAAAGGAGAAATCTCGTTCCAGAAAATCAATTTTCTTTCATATTATTAAGTCTTCCTCTACTGCACTTGCATGCGTGATTCCTGTGGTTTTAGCGCTGCGAAGCAACAGTGAGGGACTTAACCCTGAGAGCCCTGCACACTCCATCCACACACAGGCTGATCTGATATCTCTCACGGCTTAAGCAGATATGAGGGCAAAGGTAAGAGCAGAGAAGTGAATCAGAGAGAAGAGAAGAGAAGAGAAGAGAAGAGAAGAGAAGAGAAGAGAAGATTAACTAAATATTCTTTTAAAAGACTTTTCCCACTTTGGCTAGTCAAAGTTTTTGTTTGTGTTTTGTGTTAATATTTCATATTTAGTTCCAGGCTTTTTGTAGTTCTGTGTGTGGGTTTGTCAAATCCAGCGGGGAACAGAAAATATGAGACTGTGCAAAATATGACCTGACAGAAAGGTGACAGGCTGAAATTGAATCCACTGCTTTACCTGTGAGTACAGCATGTACAGTAGCTTGTACCACAATGATGCTTATTTAATTCATATTTTTCCTTTATTCAGGTGATATATTAATTGCACAGTCATAGACAGCAAAACCTACCAGAGACATGAATGAGTGACAGCTTGCAGAGGTCATAAGCCAGACACATAACTTGTAACAAGTTTAGTGGTGAGGTCTTCAGCCTGCTGAGCCACCACAACTTTCCATCAGTACACTTTGCTGTGGAGTGATACAGGCTGGAGATGCCATTCCTCAATTAATAAGAGTAGGAGAAGCAAAAATCAATATACCAAGGTCATGGTAATGTTACTAATCCCACCAGAAGAAATTTGGGTGTCAATATATGTCAGGGAGCACTTGCAGTTATTTAAGTAGCTCATTGTATGATGATTCTTCCCTGACTGATGGTGCATCGTTCCTTTCAGCCTCCCAAAGCTATGATTAGGGAGTTGAGACAAATTGCATGGTTCCTCATAGGAAAATTACTGGGAAACTACTAAGAAGTTGTTGGGAATTTACAGACCTATAAAATAAAACATAACCTATAAGGATATTTGGACTCATACAAGAGTTCAATAGATTAGAAGATAAGCGTATTTACCAAACAAATATAGACTAAGATATAGATATTGCATAGTTTATATTATGTTGGTAAGTCATAAATTAATTTGTATTCCAATGTGTTGCCAACATATATTTCATAATTACCCTTATTAAATCCACAACATACCGTAAACCTGTCACTGTATAGAATATATACTTTAAGGATTAGGTCCAAGTGTACATTGGCAGAGCAGCATTACTTTCTCATCATCACAGTCTTAAATTCATTCAATATAAATTAATCCAAAGCATTTAGTCTGAAGAAATGATGCCAACTTGAAATGACCTGAAGTCTCCTCTGCTCTTTCAAGCCTCTTAAAAGCAATTGGTACATAAGGAATATGTGAATTAGAGCATTCAAGAGTTAGACAGACTCTGCCTGCCACATGTTCTGTGGCTAGATCATGGCTCATATTATGTCTTAACCCTTTGTATTAATACAGTTTGTCTTTGTGTTTTGCTGCCAAAATGTCATCTTGAGCTCGAATCAACAAAAGGCATTTATCACCTAAGCCTTTTTTTTCTTTTTTACCAATAGATTATGTTTGATATGTACAGAAGTAATATATTTTGTACACATATTTTAAAGTGTTTAAAAGGATGTCATTGTAAAGTTTTACTGGCTATTCTAAGTAAAAACTTCTCCACTATTACCTCCTCATTGTGTGGAGGGTAGTATCTAAATATATTTAAACTCTCAATAAACAGACAGTTAGTTAAGTCAATCTAATTTGGCTTTATTGAATTTAAAACTGGAAAAAAAAACCCTTTGACCAATCAGATTGCTTGTCTGATAATACTGATGATATATTAAATAATACATTTGAAGCAACCATTATGTTATACTGGACTTTCTCTTTGAAGTGTATGGTTAAGGTTTCAATGAACAGATTGCATTTGCATAAAATAAGGGCTCACTTTAGTTTAATATTGTCTTACCATCATCAAACTTGACATAGACATTCTCAGAGGCTGTTATCAATCTCAAGGCCCAATGTCACGCTGACTCAGTGAAAACAACAGTCAGTTGTTTTAACGCCTTGCTTCAGTGGTTGAGATCCAATGTGATAGACTATAGGAATAAGGCCTACAGTGCAGGAATAGGCTCTATGGCAGAGCTGCTGGGTGATAGATAAAGTAGGGCAGGGGTAATGATGAGGCATCATCGATGTAAATGATACTCAGGGAGGCCTGGCGAGAGGTGTGGGGGGGCTGCATGCAGGTGAAAGAGAGAAAAAGAGAGAGATGTGGTTAGCTGAGAGAGACACCAGCACTCATGAGGGATGGGAGCAGGTGAGAGGGAGGGTGGGAGGAGAGGTGGATGGATGGAGGGAGGGAGAGAGGGAATAGGGATGATGAAGAGGGAGAGGAGAGAGAAACAGAGGTGTTGGGGGTGGTGATGTATGTAGGCCTGTCAGAGAGTGGTCGGGGAAGATGCAGTGTGCTCCTTACACTGGGGAAGCAACACCCCCACCCACTCAGCCACACACACACACACACACACACACTCATGCACACACACATTTGGCTTCCATCCCACACCCACCCACCCACCCACCACCTCTCCCTAGGTTGGCCTGGATGTAGAGGCTGACTAATAACCTAAAGGTTGTTGGGTTGATCCCCGCCACAGACAGGGGTGTTTTCTGGCTGTGAGCTGGCAGCTGGAGGATGGTGATATTACTTCTAAAGTTCTCACCCGCAATGCCCTTGAATAAGACACAGAGTCCCATGCTGCACTGCAGGTGGCCTCTAGCATCTCTGATGAAATGCAAATGTATAGAGGACAGTATATGTGATTGGAGGGAATGCTCAGACCTTACCTGGTTTACAGTAAATCAAAATAAATCTTAACTTCTTGAACTGCTCTACCTTGAGTGAAAGGTCAAACATACAAAAGCACAGTGAGAGGTCAAACATTGTACAGATCCACATAACTTTATTTTACATTCTATTCCCAACAACTCCTCCACATTAAAGTACAAAATACATTATTTGTAATTACCCTGTAGAACTACAAAATACAAGTGTTAACAACTAATCCCTGAGTGTTTTCTGTATGCAGGATGATAACCTTTGTCAGCATCATGTAACTTTCTGATGTGACAGTGGTATGGTCAGGTTTTGATAGGGTTTAGGAACAAAATTAACTTTGTTAAAGTTAGTAAAGAGACCATCAATCTATCAGATAAAAAACAAACAGAGCTCTCCAGTGTTAAAGTCAAGTGTCGTTGACCTGCCCATCCACCTTCTCATGACCAGTACAATACACAAAAAAAACACAAACTGCAGAAGAATGAGTGAATACTATTGTAGGTGCATGGGCCTGATGTCCAGTCTGAATTATATTTCTTTATGGGATAGTTTAAGCTACAGGTTTTTTTGAACATGTATATCTGCATACTTCCTTCTATATGAATGTTCTCAGTACAGTTATTCCAGGCATATGTGGGTGTGTATATCAGAAGCAGGTAGCAAGATGAGAAATATGTGTTTCAGTGTGTGTGTGTGTGTGTGTGTGTGTTGGCGTTTCGAGTCGGAGAGCAGAGTAATCCATTCTCTCCACAGTGGTATGGAGAGACACTGTTGTCATGGCACGTTTCACACACACACAAACACAGAGACACACTCAAACACACAAGCGGTTGTCATGCTGTGTTACATGGAGCCATGATCACATTATCTAGCGCTGGACCCTACACACTCATTCACTTATACAGCATTCTCTGTTGATTTCCTTCACACACACGCGTACACACACAGACATATAGGAACCAATGGCTCACCTGATGGGTTGGCTGAGATGGAGGGAGGTGAGCAGCAGCCCCCCCCCCCCCCCCCCCCCCCCTCCCACACACACACACACACACACACCACACTCACAAACATACACACACACACACTCACAAACATACACACACACACACACACATGCACGCACAGTGGTCCTGCTGACAAGCTCTTCCACGCCAGATTAATCTGGTTTACAGTCTTATCTGAGCACAGATAGCACCTCCACAGGCACATGCACACACACAAACACACACAATATAATATCACAAACCACATTTGGACCGGGAGAAGCAATGAACTGGAGACATGCAAACTCACACACACACACACTCGGGTACACACACAGACGCTGGTCACAAGAATACAATTGCCTGTTTACCTGCAGGTGGGCCAGTCAGGAGAAAACAGCCAAACAAAACAAACAATAAAAAAGAGTGAATCAAGAAAAACAACGGCTGAAAAGAGAGAAAGAACTTGTCCATGTGAGGGCTGCGAGCAGGTGGGGGGCGGCAGGAGAAAGTTTGGATTCGACAAACATCACATTAGTCACAGCAAGGAATCTCCACTCGCTCTGCCAGCCAGAAAGAAATATAACCAAAAGAATATTGAAGCAGTGATCCTGCAAACTTCTCTGTCCTTTCTGCCTTATGAAGGTCAACTTGGAGTTAAGAACATTCCTGTGCATCTTTCACTTCTTCCCTTTGTATTTTTATTGTTTTCACAAATACAGGCTCATTCTGCCCTGAAATGTTGATTAAGATTGAATCATGTACAGAATCACCCTGACAGTCATATTAACTGTTATGATTCCTTCTCCCTACAGATATCTTACAGAATAAGTAGCACTTTATTTGTAGTTAATGAAGTTCAACCAGGGTCCAGTTTCCTGGAGAGTCCGCACAGCAATAAGTGCTGCACACACTGGCAGAAGAAGAAAAATAAAATACAAAGAAATACTAAAACAAACAATTTCAATTTGCCAGTAATGTGTATTTACCATAAAATTAACTGAATGAGGATTTTTACAGTATAGAGTACATACTGTAAACAGATGGTCAGCCGTAAAGTCAGTTAAGTACCAGAGGGCTTGTTACACATCGTAAATACCAGGATAATAATAAAGTCCAACAATAAATTCATTGTCAACAATATGAAAAACAAACAGAACATTTCCAGCATTTAGTCTGTCTCCTTTGGCACCCCTCCCCTTCACCTCTTCTTCTCCTCCTTCCTTCCCTCTGCTTCCACGGAGGAGACTTATTGATTTGGCGTCTCCTTTCCATGCTGAAGATGAAATAATTAGTTAATGTGGAAGAGAAAGAGAGATGACTGAGGAAACCAAGGAAAGAAATGGCAAAAGAAGAAGGAAGAAAGAAAGAAAGAAAGACAGAAGGCAAGAAAGAAAGAAAGAAAGAAAGAAAGAAAGAAAGAAAGAAAGAAAGAAAGAAAGAAAGAAAGGGGGAAAGGAGGACATAGAAATAAAGATTTCTCTGCTGGGAGAGAAGCGAGCAGCTAGGAGGATTAAGATGATTTCATTAACTATCCTCTGCGACTTCCCCCTTAAACCCCAGATTACTCTCTCTCTCAGACACACACACACACACACACACACCCCTTTGCTCCCAGTTAAGTTCATCAGTTGTCTACGCTGACTCTCCAACACAGTGAGGGCAAACGTGTTTCATCCCACCACCAAAATGTATAAATGTGAGACTTTAACAGCGTAATTTAACTCAAAACTCTTATTACATTCTTCAAACAGATTAATAAACGTGTCTGTTCATTCCCTGATTTGTATAATTACACATTACTTGTCTTTTTAGTCACTGCATTTCATATTTGGTCATGTGCTCAGTATTATCTTTTTTTTAATAATGCCATATTTAAATGAGCAATATATTCTTTTTGATGCAAGCTAAATATGTAGTTTTTATCTTTCTATGAAACTAGCTGAAAGATGATAGTAATAATTTTCTCACATAGTGTTTATGGGGATTAATTAAAAAACAACAATGTAAGCAGTACAAAATACACACACACACACACACACACACATATATGTAGCCTGACAGCTGAGTGCGTTAAAACACTGCGGCTCCCACACATATACACATTATCTCTCTCTCTCCCTCTCTCTTAAATAAAACACAAGTACTTGAAGATACAGTATTTAGAATATGAAATAACAGATGAAACAGTTATGAATGTTATACACACTCAGAATTCCTCCACTTCAGATCAATAAGGTCGGCCACAGCACATATTTTCAGAGAGATAAATGATTTCTCATCTTCTGGATGTGCTCTCTCTTGTGCTCTTCTTCTTGTACCTTCTCCTCTCCGTCCAGGTGATTTTCTTCCACCTTTATATAATATTGTGTGTGTGTATGTGTGTGTGTGTGTGTGTGTGCACACACACACACACACACTCTAGCATCAACTAGAAAAAATATTGTTGTGTATTATTACAGTGACGGCAGGAAACTAAACTCCACTGTTCACTCCTCACAGGGAAAACTGGATGAGTGTCAATTCCAATTTCTCACCAATTTCTCTCTCTGTCTCAGTCAAAAACTGTGATTGTGAGCAAAACTGAGTTGACAGGAATAAACAGGAACAAACAAAATAAGACATGTCACCATCAGCCAGTCTCTACCCTTGTTTCAATATGCCTGTAATTCCCTCTCTTTTCTTTTCACACTTCTCTCTCTTTTTTTCTCTGTTTTTGTTTTTAATATCGTGGCTACTTTTTACTGCATCTCCCCTCCTCTCTTTCTACTGCTCACCCTCTGCGCTCACTTGTTCAACCTCTCCCCTGCTTTGTAATGGACAGCTGTCGTCAGTGTGCGAGTTCATGTGTGAGTGTGTGTGTGTGTGTGTGTGTGTGTGCTGTCTGTCTGTACTGAATGCTGTGAGTGGCCTCTACTGGCTGACTGAAGGGAATTAAAATGATTCATAGAGAAACTGAACACAGGACCGTTTAACCACAAACACTTGTGCACACATGAGGGAGAAAAGGTTTTATGTGTGGAAAACGCAAATTTTAAATTTAAACTTATTTTGCATTATGATATTGTGCAGCTTGCAGTGTAAAACTGAATAAAGTTATAATTTCTTGTGTCTGCTGTTGCACATATATCGTATACTGAACGTATGTGTGTGCGTGTGTGTGAGAGAGAGCTATGCTGCATACAGTACAGGGAACAGCAGGCCATAGATTTATTGCTTTCAGGGGAGTAGAAGGCTGTAGGCCCCAGGGGTCTGTCCTCACATCAATATAACAATGACACACATCGACCCAACAACGGCCCGCTTGCTTCATCACTAGGACAAAGTAGCATCAATAGTTACAGAGAGAGTGCCAGCATGTTGGTTAAGAATAGAGAACTGAAAATAATGGGAAAGTAGACATGTCAAATCTTAAGTAAATAATAAGGAAAACTAAATATGTAATATTTCTTGAATACGGAGAACATTGTGTGACTTTTGTGATGCTATTTTGCTCACTCAGAAACCTGTAAGAAACAAAATATATCACATAATAGAACAACATCACAAACTATAGTAGATGATGATAGATGATAAGGGAACTGTGTTAAGATGCAGCAGGGTGGGTTTCTGTGTTACTGGTCACTCCATGTATTCAGCTGTCAGCAATGATCAGAGCATGTGTCTCACATGTATCTCATACAGGGCTATAGCTTCCTTTGAGGAAACCACGGTCATGTTCTAGTATGTGATAGTACTGTGTCTAGGAATTTGGTAGTTTTAACAACATTAAGAGGAGTTTACATTCTACTGTTAAGCAAATCTTAGATATAGTAGTGTAGGTTGATTTTGACATTTTTGTGTAAAGATCTTTGAATTTGATTATTTTTAAACAACAAAATATAATAAAGGGATTTAGCATTTATTTCCTAGATTTGATCAAAATCATATCTTACGATGTGGAGAAAGGCATTCAATTTACATATTTTCATACGTAAACACACACACCTCCCACAGTCACACACCAACAGCACAGCTGGCTCAGTGATAAATAAACTTATTCTGCAAAAATCAACATTGGTCAGCATTGTAATCACCTTCTGTGTGTGTGTGTGTGTGTGTGTGTGTGTGTGAGTGTGTCTATGAATCTAGCAGTGGACCTCCTAGTTGTTACACACTCAGAACAGCGTCAAGGTGGAGACACAGGGCAGGGTCAATGCAGGCTCCAGGCCTGCAGCGGTGCTGCATAGACATATTACATCTACATATAATGAAATTATGCTTTACTATACAGGCTTATCTCAGAACTCTCCTCCATGTTACAGAAAAAGTTTAGCCACTCATCACATAACCCCCTGCTTCTATGGAAGCACCACCAGCATCCTGCTGGAAATTTTGATGAAATGAGTTCAATTCTCCAGTAAATGATGAATTTTATCATCTGACTCAAAAGGCTTTAGAAACACTGTTCAAATGGTCCTCGCCTCCTGGCTCAAGGAGTAAGTGGACAACTGTGAAGTTTTGATCATTATGATGCTCACTAAAATTGCTCCAGTGTCCAAAGGGAAGAGTCAGAATCTCCAAGAAAAAAAGCTCAAATGTTTCTTGTCAAATAGGTCAGGCTGTTTGAGGACCACAAAGTTTTGAACTCTTGGGTTTAATCCTGACACACTGCACTGAACTATGTCCAATACCTAAACAAGACTCAAAGGCTCTAATAAACATTTGTACAGTGTCTTTCAATAACTGCTTCATGGTGTTAGAGGATTGTGTGGAACCCAAAGTGAATTTGAAAAGCACTCAGAGAGAAGCTCCTTGTAGCAGCAGCAGGGCAGTGGGTTAAGGAAGGGAACACCATGAGCTGAAACATGAAGTTGTAACAAAGTTTTTGAAAGGGTTGGACAATTTTGCAACAATAATAAAACACTCAAGTGGACTCTACTATATTAGCGTTATACATTGATAGCTGCTATCATGAATAATATACACTATATATAGGTATTAATACCATAATGGTTTTTCTAGATGTGATTTTTGGCCACTCTGCTCTGGTGCTAATAGTGTGCAGCACTGCATTAGCAATGTTTTATATTGAATATAGTGCAGATAGAGTGCAATAGTACATGATTCTTTTCAGAATATTTGTGAAAGCAAGATGTTTGAATGTTACAAACAAAATGATTAATTGGATAAATTTTTGAAAGACATCAAGAAAGTCTCTGTATGTACTCATGTGTTCACCACAGACTGGACACATGCAAGGTTGCAAGTCCCCTTTTGCAAATTTTTAAAATACATTTATAAAAGCAGATGTGCAGTTAAATTATAAAAAGAAGCTCTTTAGTTTTTTTTCAAAATGACTGGAAATAGTAGTTGACACTTGGTCGGCAAAGTCCAAAAGTTTTGTGTTGGTAAGTAGGAAATGTATGTGTGTGTGGGTTGATATATAACATGTAACACACATTTCATCATGTGGTTGTGTGCATGTGCGTGCAAATAAAACCATAACGATCCCAGCATTTATGCACATAGAAAGTGTTTTACCGTAATCACCATGGCGACGTGGTTGTTGTATGACAATGTGGTGTCAACATGCCTGGTGTCAACATGGTGTGTATTGTGCACACACAAATATACACCAGTGTGTATTATAAGGCATTTATTCAAATGCACAGTGAATGCAGGAAAGACCTCCATTCCTAGATCATCAGAATGGGAGGAGGCCAGGAGGAGGTTATGGTTAATGTAAATACATAAAATGGCCTGATATCAGTAAGAAGAAACATTGTCTTATATAAGAGACAAGCTGAGCAGAAAAGAGGAAGGAGAAAAGAGTAGAGAAAGAGAAAGAAAGAAATTGTATAATTTGCAACTTCAGAGCAAATTAAAGTGGAAAGGAACACAAAAATATTGACTGAGCAATGAGATATTCTTGTAGAGGAGATGAGTTTTCAAGTAGATCCGCACATCAAATGACAATGACATAAAAAAAAAAAAAATTCTACTTCCTTATATGTGTTTCTGTTCTGGTTATAGCAGTAATTACTGCAAGCTTGGACATTTGAATATTACATAAGCTTTTTTAATTTAAGTAAAAAGCTGTTTATCTCAGAGACCAAGTTGTGGAATGAGACTAAGACTTAAGAGACAGAAAAGGGAAGAAAAAAAATAAAAACAGGGAACAGAAAAGCTCTAAAACAAAAGATGAGAAAGACAGAGATGTGGAAAAGAAACGAGGAAGAGCAGGGGGGGGGGGGCAATATGCTGTAACACTGAGTGGAGAGAGTTTGTTGCCACTGAGTGATGAAAAGTCCATATGTTACAGAGCCATCATAAATTATGTCCTAAAACGTATGGTAGAGGGGGCATGGGGTTTGGTGTGTATGTGTGTGTGTCATCCAGAAATAGGACACCCACCCGGCTAGTCAGACAGCTAGCCAAGGAAACAAATAGCTCTCCTCGCTACCAGGACAGACCTGCTGCACCTATACCTGCCACACCTAATGCTGCCCACACACACACACACACACACACGCGCTGACTGCACACACTCTGAGACATGTATATGTTTATGTGCTGGCGGCAACTTGCATGCTCTCACTCCAGCAAATACATACAGGGTGAGAATTTTAGATTTCAAACACCAGCAGGTGGAGGAACAGAGTGTGAAAGAGAGAGATGATTCAGTCTTGTTATAAGTACACACCAACATTATCTTGTTATATTTTAAGCTAAACAGATAAGGGAAAGGATAGAGAAGAAGAAAATTGTTGTGCATAGAAATAAGTGAAGAAATAAAGGCCTGGGTCCAAAAGTAATTTGTGTTTGAAGCAGTTCTGATGGACCCGTCGATCAGCAGGGCTCTTCTCGGAAGCTTGTTCACAGGATCTCCATATTGTGAATGCGAGTGTGAATCGATGGATGTACAAACACTTAATTAACGGGATTACCTTCAGCTCTCTGTACTTACCTGGTTTCTAAAACCACGCAAAAAAATCTGGGTAGAGACTTGTGGAAACCCCTTGCATTTCTCTTGGGGACGGTGGACTTCTCTGTCATGTCTACGGTTAACCAGGTTTCTTACTTTCTTTTAACTTCTTTTAACTTCTTTTTCATTGGAATGACAGACCTGAGTCAGGAGAGTGATTAAATGTGACAAAGCAGCAAGATAATAACTGCAAAAACTGAAACTGAAACTAACACAGAAGCACAGAAGCTTCTTTAAATCCAAATAAGTTGTTTCTCACTGCTGAAATTCAGACACATTTGCACTGTAAGGAGAAGCTGTCTCTAAATTGTCTCTCTATAGGATCTGCTCTCTTAATGCCCTGGCACACACACACACACACACACGTACACTTACACAAAATCTGACTTAGGGCACTAAAATGCACTTAAAATTAGTGTGTCATGGTTGTAAAATAAAGTTGGAGTAGATGTGAAATTTCCTTTACTCAGATTTACAGTAAACAGGTTACCACAGTATATAAATGCGTTCTCCAATTACCTGCATAACCCGACTCCTCTGAATGACCTGCTTTCTTGTGTGCATGTGAGTGTACTGTAGCAGCAGGGCATTGCTTGATAAGAGCAACATGCTTGCTTGACTTTCACAGATCAAAATGAAGAGAAGAAGTGCATATATAAAGCTAACAATCATAATACAACAGCGTGTAGATCAGCACCAGCCTGCAAAATTTTAAAGATGCGCTGCACCTCTGGGGTACTGTATCTTCACTCTGATCCAACAGGACACAGCCAGAGGTGGCTTGTGATCTTGCCCCAGTATATGATCCCAGACAACAGAATGCAGTGCTGCTACCTGACTGTCTATGTCCCTGCTCTGTTTGTGTGTTTACTAATAAATCATCCCATTACACATCATAAGTAGGCCATCATAATTAATTGGCCAGTCGAGAAAAGCTCTGATAACAAGCCCCCAGCGGTGAGCATGCATACACATACACACATACTGTATGTAGAAGCTTTCACACAAGCCAGCAATCACTTGTATTATGCAAAAGTATGCACTTGTGATAGCAAGAATCTGTATATACTCATGCATATGGACGTGCAGGCAATCACGAATGTTACACAAACATCAGTGCAAACAAAAGTTACTCATCTGCTATAAGAAGATGAGGAAAACTTTAAGCACAAGTGTCAAGTTTACATCACAGTAAGTACCCTAAATTTTTACCTCAATTTTACGAAAGAAATACCTACTTTTCGTACAAACAGACTACTGGCATACAAAACAGCATGCTGTTTGGTGCATTTGTTACTGATCTTATTTAACACCGTGATGTGAAGGGAGAAAGACGCAAAGTCCAAGACCAAGCAAAATCTTAACAGTATCCTTACCTCCTCCCTGTCTCCCCTCTGCCTCTCCACAGTCTGCCATCTACCTTTCTCACCTATTGTTGGTACCACACTAAAGCAAGCTGCATGAAGAGCAATAATGCTTCACATCCTTGCAGTCTACGAGAAGGTCAGGAGGTATTCAGATACATGGAAACACAGGAGGAGAATGAACAATGTCCTGACACACACAATAGAGCTCACTGCAGGGGAGCTAGGATAGCCTATTCAGTGTGTGCGTCCATAGGTATGTGTGTGCCATGTGTGCATCACTGGGTGAGAGTGTCTATGCGTGTGCAGATATGCCACGGCTGCTTTGTTTCTTAATGTCTGCGTGCATGCACATATGTACCGGCATGTGACCATGACAACGTCCTATATAACATTAGTGAAAGAGATAGGGAGTGGAAGTGTATGAGAGTGTTGGTGCTAAAAGGAAAAGTGGGAAAGGTGACCCTGGGAAGAAGAATGAATGACCTCTGATACCCATCTTTAGATCAGAGGAGAAAAAGACACCTGATTGGGCTTTGAATAATTTAAAGGGACATTCCACACAGGCTTGTAACCCCACCCTCGAACACTGAGCTAAAATAAACAAATGTTACTCTTGACTTCAGGTGAATGGCTGATTCAGATCACATGTTGCCTCTGTATTCTTCAAGTTTTATTATTTTTTAAGTTATTTATTCTTTCATTTGCTTTTTTCATACATGAAGGAGTTTTTATCTGAACAATAACATATTCAATAGGGTAACTGTTTTTCTAATCACACTCTTTTTGCAGACCTGAAGGTCATAGGCAGAGAGATGTGTGAATTAGTGTGTCTTGATGAAAACACAATCTCATGTGTTGAAAATATAACACCGGAGCAAAGGTTGCATGAGCCACTGTGGCATCTTGGCCAAACGATATATGAAGCTGTGATCGTATGTGAAGCAATAAAATACAGTATGTTGCAAAGATACTGCCAATTTAGAAATCTCAACTTATAAACCTCAGCGGAAACTTCTAGCACCTTTTGAACCTGCAAGGAGGCTCCTGTAGAGCCCTCGGACCAAATCAAACACCAAATTGTGCTTTAACAGAATCAATTCCTGCACAGCAAATACTGACATCACTGATGACTAAATGGCAGTCCATTGATATGCTTCATTTAACATGTCAGCCAGAGCAGGAGCTAAAGACATGCAAAACAAAATGCTAAGTCAACTAAATCAGTCAACCGTTCATCAAACTAAACCTACATGCATTCTGTGTATAGAAAGTGTTGCTCCACTGCAGAAGTGCTTCAGAAAAATGGTAAAGTTCATTAAGTGAATAGGACTCTGAGAACAAAATTAAAGAAGTATTATAGTAGCTTCTTAATTGAGAACAAAACAGACAGTACACTTTACATTCAATACACAGCCTTACAAAAATGCCTCTGACTTTTCTACCTTGTTTATATCATGAAACTCACTTTGTTATCCTAGAAGCTCCAAACGCCCAAAACAGATTTATTGGCTCAATTTGCTGACCTTTGCACCCACATATGTGAGGGGAGAGGAGGCAGAGAAAGAGGGAGGCCAAGGTCAGGTTTAACAGGGTCAAGTTCAGTCCATCTCCCTGCTGCATTGCATTATGCAGTCAGCTGACTGAATTAGCATGACAACCCGATTTAGCCAACCCCTTTTCCCCAATTCATCACAGTAACACATGCACACACACACATGCACATACACATAAGCACACATAGGCCACTATACTGCATTGTAATTGGATCTAGAATGAATAGATAAGATAGCTGGATTACTGTTTTACTCTATTACAGTTTTTCTCAGTCGCTTTGGTATATTTCTCAAATCATCCTTTAGGTTTACAAAACAGGAAGTGTATTTCTCAAAACAATTCGTACACACAGGACCACACTATGGATTATCTCCAAAAACTGGTAACTTGTGTCTCTGAGCTGTTTTAGAGGTTGATTAGTGGTTAAACTAACGCAGATATCACTAATAGGCGAACTGCAGTCCAGATCCGGACCCAGACCCAAACCCATAAATTATTGAGAATTACGTTTTGATGGAGCATTACAGTTTTAACTCGCACAGCTTTTCGAGCCTTTACGGCACTGGTGACATGATGCTACACAGCTAATTACTGCAAGTCAAGTCAGTGAGTGACTTGACTACACGGGAGAGACGAGATGACAGACAACGTGAGAGAAATAATTGTTGAAAGTGGGATATACTGTAAGAATGAGAAAAGAAGGCATCAGTCAATTCAGGACACATTTACAATAATATAAATATATAGAAAATATTCTTGGAAGATTATAACAACTGGATCAACTATTTTGCATGTAATGATTTATTTAATGGACTAATGCCTAGATGTTTTGGGGGGTGAAACTATTCAACAGTGAACCAGCATAATACATTTTGCTCAACATGACATAAGCAAATGATAATAGCTTCTAGCTTTTATGATGTGCACAAGTGACTAAATGATGCTGAGGTTGCACAAGTAGTACTGAGATTTCAAATCTGATCTGAGAAATGTACCAAAGCAACTGAGAAAAACTGCAATACACATCCATCTACTATGCTGTATACACTGTGTGCACTATGCACTTACTTGCCTAATGTGTGAATTTCAGAAGGGTAACATTGTACCAAATCACACACTTACTGGAAATGACAATTGCAACATTTACTGTAACTCTGATTGTTGCATCACCTGAACCTGAAAGAAAGTACTGGTGTGTTGATTTACGTAGTCTTTTAGTTGTGATTTGGCCCATAGAGTGTCATCTAAAGCTTTAATTGTTCATCATTTTTCAACAAAGCAAGTGCAAGTACAGAAGTATGAGACAGACAGACAGAGAGACAGAGAGGCATAGACATAGATAGATAGATAGATAGACAGACAGACAGACAGACAGACAGACAGACAGACAGACAGACAGACAGATAGATAGATAGATAGATAGATAGATAGATAGATAGATAGATAGATAGATAGATAGATAGATAGATAGATAGATAGATAGATAGATAGATAGATGCAAAAGTACCTAATGCTCAGCGGTATTTAATCCAATAAACTTTCTGCTTGTTGGCAGCTGCTGAAGTTCATAGTCCAGAGAGTCAAGAGAGAGACAGCAAGCGAAAGGGAGGGGGGGATGCAATCTCCTCTTCATTGATCAGAAATTCAATTCAAAGTCTATAGACAAATACAAATGAGCTGTGCTGCCAGAAGTGTTTGCCTTGATACATATATACTTGGGCACACATACATGTATACCCAAAAAGCCCATACACACTCACAAAGGTATGCGTGTGTGTGTTTGAACAAAGACACCAGGAGGGTACGACTCAGAAAGACAGCAAAACATCAAATACAAGACATCAGTCAAATACTTCAAAGGCCAACACCACCACTATCACACACACTATCCATATAGTAGGGTGACTCTACAAGAGGTTGAAATATATAGTTCAGTATATCTCCAACTGTAAGCACAATATTTTTGACTCTTTTTTCTTTTGAGTCAATGACTCTTTTTTTTCTCTTATTTTATATATTTTAATTATTTGGAAACCATTAATGCGTGAAATCCCCCATTATTTTTAATATGTGTCTTTTCAAGTTTTAGTGGAAAAATCCTTAAACTAAAACAGGTCAACTTTTACTTTTACTTTACTTTTTCTGACCTCTGATTTCTACACTGTAATGAAGCCCCTTTCAAAATGAGCACAAAAGGTAACTTCTGAATTTAGAAGCTAAGATGCTTTGACTTGTTTGTTCTGAGATAACTCCGTCTCCTTGAAATTGCAAATCATATTCAGAGTGGAGAGGTTAGGGAAAGATTGTGGCTTTGGTTAAATGTTGCACTAAAATTTCTGTATTAAAAAAGCATAATGATGCTGTATTAACTAATGGATATTGTACTGAGAAGGCAGAATTTTGTTTCCTACCAAACATATTTGCTGTTGCAAATGTGTATATAAACATAATTTCTAGGAGACAAGGTTGTCTGAGAACAAGTTACTGCAGAGGATACAACAGCATGACAGAGACTGACACTGGAAGACTGAAAGGCAAAAATAATAAATTGGATGGTGTTAATGAACATCAACTGGTGATGTAATAAAGGTTTACAAATCATTTAAACACAGCACAGATCGTATATCATATGTTTAGCTTTACAATGTGATTAAAAACTGGCTGGTGAAACGCGTGAAGAGCTAATGAGTGACAAAATTGAGGAACCTGACTCGCCAGACATGTTACTAAGTTTATTAAAACATTCATTTTGCACCCTGAACTGAATGTAAACCACAAATTAACTACAAGATATCATGCATAAACAGACTTACAGACTGATGCTCTTTCCATCCAACTGTCAACAAAACTCTATGTAAACTCTTTAAATGTTACAAATTTAAAAAAAAAAAAAGAAAAGCACAAACAAAATCTTCATCAGCCTTGTGAAGCAAATTGATAGGTTTCCTTACTTTGCTAATATATTTACATGACCAGTTCATGAGAAATACAAAGATAAACAAACACATAACAGAGATGCATAGCAGGCAACAACTACAGACACACAGGCACAGGAATACACACTCATCATTCAGCAAGGCAAAGAGAGATATAGAGAAAAAAAACCTAAGTCTAAATTAAGATGTTGGATGCTGGCTTTCCAATAGGACCTTGACACAGCTGTTGACCTACTCATGACAGGATCCCAGTGCTGCGGATTTGGAATTCTATTAGTATTACCAGCTGCAGGGGAGGGGGAAAAATGTCATGCAGTCATCAGGAAGAGGCCAATCCATAGCTTCTATCCATCAGCCAATTACTGGTGCTAAAGTGGAATTAGATAGGTATTGACAATGAGAGGAGGTGGAGGGAGATTAGGGAGAGAGATGGGAAGAGTATAGAGGGAGGGGGGGTGAAAAGGAGGTTGGAGGAGGAGAGGAAAATAGAATAAAGAAATGGGAAGGGGCTGAAGAGGAATGGCAGGAACAGGAGAGAAAGGGAAGTAAAAAGTGCAAGAAAAGATATAAGGGCTAAAAGAAGGGAAGAGGGAGAGCTTGAGAAAAATGAAGGATGTTATTATGTGTCAAAAAATTAACAGAGAAGCAACTTTTTATATTTATGCAGTGATAGACAATATATATATATATATATATATATATATATATATATATATATATATATATATATATATATATATATGTATATATTTTAAGTTTTTTAAATGAGTTTTTAAAAGTTTATACTGACTGCATTCCACTTACTTTTATTCTTTCAGTAACTTCTGGGACACTCACGCCACCTGTGTGACCAGAGAGGAGGTTGTTTTTTTGTTTTGAAACACATAATTATTTCAGTTAAACTGGAGGTCAAAGTCTTAAAGCAAATTTAATGTAATTTAGAGTAAAGCAACAGAACAACAGTTTTACTGCTCTAAAACATAAAGAAAGAAATTTGCAAGGCAGCAAATCAAGGTCATTCAGACATACTAAGGATGGGACATCCATCCATTGAAATTACATTAAAATTAATCCACTGTTTGTTTTCACCTTGGGCTTCATCAGGTAATGGGTGGAGTCCTTTTGGACCGGCTTCTTTACAGCAGCAGTGAGTGCTGGTATTCAATAGCCATCACACCTCAAACAGCAGCAAAAACAGCCTTCGGATTTAACCCTTAAGCTGGGGAATAAGGGCTGTGGCTACAAGAAAAAACAGAACAAGACTGTGAAGAAAATGTAAAATAAATGTTAAAAAGAAAAACCGAGACAAGATTAGGGGAGGAAAAAGAGAAGAAGAAAAAAGGAGGGAGAATATAAACTCAGAGCTATGTAATGAATTTATGCCTGGCTGGCAGATCTTTATAAGTTATTGGAAAAATAGCCGGGGCGGCATATTGACACAGCTGGGCTTGAGATCAATACATTGAGAATGGGCAATACATTTTAATTTAAAACTGTTCAAACTTTAGCAGCAAATCCATGCGGCTCAGCACAGCCTCTTGCCCCATCCAAGCTCACAGATGCTTACACATATATGTACACACATACCTCCAACACGCACACACACACACAAAAGGTTTGGTTGAGGAAGATAGCAACTCAACTGGCTTGATCACCGCACAAATACACAGAAAACACACATACACACACACACACATAGACACATTTAACACAATCCTGGAACATCCCATTGCAGACTGTAATCAGATCAAATCTTAACTCTAAATTTGCAAGTTTTGTTTGTAGAAAAGTCATACAGAAAAGTCACTCTCTGCCACAGTACATTACTACTAGAAGTTGCCAAAGTCTGAAACGTGGAAATCCTACAACCAGGGGCAAAAAAAATAAAAAATAAAATAAAATCTTGCCCAAGTTTAAAGAAAAGAAAAAAAAGAAACTCTTTACTGTAATAATCGTTTCCAATAATTTTTCACTGGAAATGTTATGTAATGTTTGCTTCAAAATAAGAGCATGATGTTATCCATGAATATCAAATCTAACCTTGTCATGTGTCCTACACTCTGTTTGTGTCCTTATGAACACCTAAGCTTGTGTAATGGTGAGGGTGCATGTGTGTGTTGTTGTGTCCGTGTGTGTGCTGTGTGTAAACATATGCATGCATTAAACCAATAGCATCAGTAATTAAAAGGCCAGTTTTACCGAGGGATGAGTAGGAGGGCACTTTCGACATCTGTGTTCATCCTGCTCAATTAGCATAATTAATTAACGTTAATCAATCCAAACAAATTATTTTTTAACACCTAGAATAAATCACGACACATCTCTTCGTTTCTCAGCACTGACTGATCCAGCACTCTGCAAAGCATTCATTGATCAGCCAACAAATGAGACAATACTGGGCGATGAGGCTTTTTATATTGTATTCCTATTGTATTCTGCCGTCTGAAGTCTTACATCATCCATCATTACCCTGCCACAAACAGACAGACAGTGATTACAACTTGATGAAATAAATAAAGATAACATTTATAAATAGCTGGGCACTGAACAAGGACACAAAACTTTTATTTATTTTGTATTTTTCATTCAGAGGAAATACGGCATGCTTCGGAGAAAAGGAAAGACCACAGACAGTATGCTAACAATCAATTAAAACAAACAAAAAATACCTCATTAAATCAAACATGCGGGAGAAGAAATGTCTGTTGGTTTGTAGTGATGATTCCAACACTTGGGATCATAAAAACTAAAAGCATTTTCACCAACTTTAGATTTGACCCCTGGAACAATCAGAGGGCCTGTATAGATTAAGATGTAAGTAGATGATGAAGTCTGTGGAGTTCCCCTTTTTCAATCCATGTATCTTTGACAGGTGCATGAGCTGTGATCAAGGCTGCGCAAACTTATACACTAGTGACAATGATAAGTGAGATCAGTTTAGCCTTTAGTTTCTATCTGCTCTTGTAAATGAATTTCATAATAGATTACTTGGATTAGACAACATGGTGGGCAGTGAAGCCCATTGCATTGCATTTCTGTCACACTTCTCTGAATCTGGCCCTTTTGTGCCTTTGGCTAAAGCATGACTCCAAAATACCTAAATAAATAAATATTTATTATTATTATATTAAATATTTATATGTTATGCACTTTTATCGTTGTGCTGTTGCTGCTGCTGCTGCTGCTACTCTCTTAAATGTAGAAAAGTTTCTTTTATGTCCTATTTAATGATGTCAGCAACGATGTCATCATCTTTTAGCACAATTTCCAGCCTTTTTTCTGCATCTTCTTCTCATCTCTTCTTTTCTTTGTCTATGAATGAACACAATATAAACAAAGTTGCTATTTTTCGTGATGTAGCTGATTTACTCATCAGAGTTTCATTCATATTAATGAGCTCATTTGCATCAACTGCACTCCATGGAGGTGATATTGGTGGATGGTTGTGTGATCACTGCTTTGTAAGTATTGCAACTACCTTGAACCCTTGTGGCACGTATGCAGTGTGCAACTTCCTTCTTTGCTCAGGACACACAAGAGTCATAATTAGCTACTACAGCCATTAGAGGCGTCTGTCACTTGAATGCAGATGTGTCTTTTGGGGAACCTGCTGAAACCACTGACTGCTTTTCTTTGGAGGCATGTGTCACCATCAAGCGGCCACCTTGGGGGCTGAAAAATGAAGCCAACACCAAGTGCCAAAAATTGTAGTTCTTCAAATGGCCACTTGAGGCTGGCTCCAAAAGCGAGTCAAATCCCATAGACTGCCATGTTAAAATGTCCAACTTTACAGCAGAAATAAACATTTTTACAGCCTGGTACAAAAAATGGTTTTGGTTTGGAAAGCTGCTGTGGCAACTGTAAAAGAGCCTAATTTTTATATAACTCATCTGTTTAAATTTTATTAAGGCTTGAAATTATGCATAATTTAGGGTGTGTCCCTTTCAGTGAGCATAGGGTTGCCACAAACCAGCATGCGCCAAAGTCTCGGCTCCACACACACTCCACCTCTTTGCCCATTTTTCGCTGGGAGTTAGGCAGAGTCAGGTACTGCCAAGATGGCAATGGCAGAGCATCTCACTCTGAGCGTCAAAAGCGCTCTTCAGAAACCCATGGGTTACGTCTCAGAGGCTACGTCCATCTTTAGTTGAAGTCTATGGTCACCATACGGTTTTATCTGTGTATAATTAGTTAAAATTTCAAATAAGCGTGAGTTTCACTGACTTCAGCTTACTGGCAGCTGACTGTCATAGGACAACAAGAATTTGGATGGTGAATTTTTTTTAAAACATTTGCTCAGCTTTTTTTTGCAACAATGAGTGTATTTTTGTTCATTAGGTAAAATAACATTCAATATCAGTCAGTCAGCCTGTGATTAATGGAAGGACAAACAATAACATTATCCAAAAAAAAAACCTATTCAATATGAGAAGTCTCTAAAATGTGCCAAGTGTACATTTTACACTGGACACACCACAATTACTGTAACTCAGCAGTATTGTCACTCTTACTGAGGGCAACATTAATACACAAAAAAATGTTGTTTCAAGGTGTACCTCAGTGAAAGGACCATTTCATTGTCATTGCTATTTTTTTCAAGCACCACGCCATCATAGTGCTCCTATTTTCAATCATTGTTTTATTGAATAGGAAACTTTTAAGTTCTCTTTTTTATTTTCTTTATTATTTTTTTTTTATATCATCAAAGTGAAGTGTTGTAG
Organism: Trachinotus anak; assembly: GCF_046630095.1. Classification (NCBI taxonomy): domain Eukaryota; kingdom Metazoa; phylum Chordata; class Actinopteri; order Carangiformes; family Carangidae; genus Trachinotus; species Trachinotus anak. Next base: position 11,353,879 of record NW_027273862.1, on the reverse strand, counting down.
AGCACTGCAGGTAAATACTACAAGCATAAATCAGGAAAAAGAAGGGCGCTGCTACTTGAAATGGCAAGGAGTTCACTCACACATGATACACATGTATCGTAGATAAGCTCAACACTACGTTCACACACAAACAGGAGCCACACTCATTCCTGTAAACATGGCTGTGCATGGGGGGTGCATTGGTAGCTCCCCTGGTTAAGCACACAACATGTGTCAAGGCTGAGTCTTTACCACAGCGGCCGGGTTTGAATCCAGCCTTCACCCTTTGCTGCGAGTCATCCCCTCGCTCTCTCTGCCTTTCCTGTCTATCTCTACTATCACTGTCAACAAATAAAGGCAGAAATGGTCAAAAAAAAATAAAATATATATATGGCTGTGTATGGACCCTGAAGGTTGCATGAAAAGATAAAGGTAGTTTCGAATAGACTTTGGACACGTGCACACATACAGTCACAGACATCTTCACGTACGCAAGCACGCACGCACGCACACACACACACACACACACACCTCTAATATTGTTATATTGCTGTCAGGTTTTCAGTGGTGTGGGTTAATCAGAAAGGCAAGGGGAAGGGTGCTATCTACTCACCACACTGCCACATTTATCGATTCCATTTACACACAAATACACACACAACACACACATGAATTGACACCCATTTTCACCACAAGAACAGGCACCCATAACACCCCTTTAACTATTCCATTGGCCCCAAATAGATTTTCCCATTTTACGCTGTAGAGGCAGGGGAAACAGTGGAGCAGAACTGAAAGTGATATAAATGTATCAAAAAACAGATGAACAAACACTGGGGGAAGATTTATTACTGCGAATTTTAATAAAAATTGGAGGCGGATGAATTGATTTTGGTTTAAGGGAGGGTGTTATAAGGAACAATTTATCGAGATGGCCCAGGTAAGATGCATTATTTTCCGATTGTTATCCGGCTTCCCTGTTTAAGGGGCTGATTTGTGTTGTGTATTGCATTTTATGGGTAAGAAGGAAAGGGGAACTTTCGATGATTTAGGTGGGATGTATTAATCAAAGGCAGCCGGTGTGAACCATAGATCGCCAAGCAAAAGAGGTACAGGTGACAGCTCATTCTGCTAAAGAATGTTTTGGAGCTGCACATCACCGCTTCTCAATTCCCCTTTCTTCTTCGCACTCTTTCTCCACCTCCCTCTGCCTTTCTCTCTATATCTCACTATCTTTCTCGCCTCATCATTTCAAGTCTTTTTCTCTTCCCTTCCTCTCATGCTCTCTTTCTGTATCCATGCCTCTTCTCCACAGTTCAGTGCACACTTGGTTTTAATTTTATGAGGCTGAGAGTAGCTTTTAACCATCCATGCGGCAAATAAACGGGGGATTAGGAGTATTTAGTGTTTTCCTCCTCCCTAAAAGCCTCATACTTCCTCAGTGCTCAGTGACCTTTGCTGCTGCCTCTGACATGTGAAGAGACAAGCCCATCATCATCAGGTTTATACATTCACTCTGCTATCAGTTGGTGTGGTAATGCCTGTAAATGATGTACTGTTTGCCTTTGTAGCAACTGCCTGGTTTCTGCTCTGTCTAGCTCATGGTGTAGCTGTTTTTGCCTGGGTATCTTAGTTTTTGCTGCTAGTGTCTCCGTTACTGTTTATGTAAAAATATATCATTATAGGTTTTTTTTTGTCTGTCTTTAACTATGTGTTAGGTGACATCCTATTGTCCTTTTTTGTGTCTAAATGTTTTTAATCATGTTTTGCTGCTGTATGTGAATGTTTGAGTCACATTTTTATCCACTGACAATTTTAACCCTTTTTCCTTTACTTAATTCCACCAGGATAATCCACTAATTAGCAACACCGCTTTCCTGGGCACACACACACACACACACACACACACACACACACACACACACACACATACTTGTACTTCCATCTTTGTGAGGACACTCATTGGCATAATTCATTCCCTAGCCCCTTACCCTAACCTTAACCATCACAACTGAGTGCCTAACCCTTACCCTGACCCTGACCTTAACCTAAACCTAATTCTAACCATAACTCTAAAACCAAGTATTAACCCTCAAAATGTGATTTGAAGGTGTCTCAAAAAGTGAGGACCGGCCAAAATGTCCTCAGTTTCCCAAAATGTCCTCACTCTGTGCACACACACACACACACATATACAAACACATTTACACACACACACATGTACACACACACACAAAATATATAATACTTTGCAAAGTGCAATCATGGGTGTAGTGTTGGGCACCCCTGCCCTCTCTAAATCTTCAAGCCCACAGCAAAAGACACAGACCAGCACACACATACACAGACACACACACACACACACAATGTAAGGCTATTTGGCCAGGCCAGTCACCTGTGGCCAGGGCTGATTTCTGTTGATTTGAAAGTTAGATTGGTCCTGTGATGAATGAGGCTTTTGTATGTGAGTGGGCACAGTGAACCCAATAACTCTACAATAGTACACTCGGATTACACTGTGCTCACACTTGAATTTTTTTGTTATTTAACCAGTTGAATTAAAGTAAATGTTGTATGGAAAAGTTTTTATTTTAATAACCTCTTTCATCTGCAAAACAAATTGTAAAAGGTAAAATAAATAATGATTTCATTATTTTATTGGGATTAATCCAGGAAAGTACCTTTACATCTATATTACATACTGTAGGAAAACATTTTAAGGTAATAGTCCAATCATGGAAATCAGTTAGCAGTGAAGTGGGAAAACAAATCTATCTGTGGGGATAATGGCCAAAAGGCCAAACCCAGTCAAAGTTTCTTGGACACACACAGTGAACCACAAATGCAAGTGTGTTGATGCGTGTTATAGTGTGGTCAATAGCAACCAGTAACTACTTCACATTCAGAAGCATGGCCTGAGCCACAAACAGAATGTGTAAAACCAAACATCATGTGACCACCAAAGTTCACTATACACTGTCTCATACCGCAAACACACTAAATAATTCCAAAATTGAACTGGCAAACAAGGTTAACAAACAAGACACACTCATATGGCACCATCCATATGATATAGCCAACATTCAATGATTACAACTTTTTCTTCTGCTCCATTACAGCAGGAAATGACATTTTTCTTGTTTTTGTTCTTCCTCATGGATTATAAGTGCTCTTTCTGTTTACATCGAATATGAAACATTACTTAGGCTACTCTGAGCTTTGTTTGCAGGTCAAGTTTATTTGTTGGGTCATAACCATGTGAAGCACCACAGCCACACATTGTTCAACTAAAAGTGGCTGCACCTGAATGAGCATGTACACATCTATAGATACAAACATTAGATAAACACTTAAGGTCAAACATGTAATGTACACTGCCACATGTGCACACACACACAATCATATCTCCACACACACCACAGACAGATAAATGGGATCAGGGGCTTCTGTAGTCCATGAATCATGCACAGAGGTCCATAGGGGGCAAAGGTCAAGGTCTTTATGAGGAGCTGGGAGCCCCTTGCTCTGAGTGTTGTAATGTACTTTTTGCCCCCTCTTTTTCTCTTTTTTTCTCTCTCACCCTGGTCAGATAAGAGCCAGCAATTACAAGATAATTCAGGAAGAAAAAAGCTCTATCCATCCACTGGGATGGTGGTTGTTGTGGCAGTGGGGTGTGGTTTCGGTAACAGTCTGGTTTGCGAGGCAAAAGTGGTTGGCATGGCGCTACAGTCGCAGCTGCTGACAGTTGGTAATTAGTGCTCTTGTCTATTTATCTGTCTAGCAGAGAGACTGGAGGTCTGTTTTCCTTGGACCACACATATTGTTGTTACACCTTCTGCACCCAGAAACAAGTAAGTTAAAAGTGAACTTAAAGTATTAATGTCTGTATGTTTGTGTGTTTAATAATCCAGCTGGGGTGTCCAACTCCCTATATGCTCCCGTAACTGCCATAATACAGCCAATTTTGTCACAGTGGTCAGGCTGAGGAGGTGGAGTATGGACTGTCAGTCACAGGACCAGACCCCACTGGGACAAGCACTCGAGTGAATCAACTTGCTGAAGGTAACCCTTTCTGATTCCTGCATGGTCTTCTCCTGCAGCCTATGTGGATGATGTCATCATTGTGCATGACAACTGCTGGGAGCAGGATCTGCAGATGGTGGCTATAGTCCTGGGGTCCCCAAGGCAGGACTCATGGCCAGCCCCTAAAAAGTGTGTAATTGGGCAGGGGGAGATTCAGTGTCTGGGGAACCTGCTGGCCCAAAGGCAGGTGCGCCCCCAGCTAAGATAAGTCCATCGCCATTACCACCTGCCTGAGGCCCAGACTTAAAAATGATGTGAGGTGGCTCACGTGGCTGGGTGGTTTCTGGCTGTTGGTCCGCCATTCTAAACTTTTTGGTGTTGACCAGTCCCCTGACTGGCATTTAAATAGGTTAAAGTGTCCCGCTGGTGAACCATTGTTAACTCTTGTTTCGTCTCAGGATATGTAACAGACAGACGAATGGGAGCTCCTTTGTCCCACTCACCACTAGGGAACAACAACAAAGCTTTTGCCATTCACTGGGTTAATGGTTTTAATGGCAGTGGTTTTTTGGTACTCTTCTGGGACCAAAAGCAGAAGTCAGAGATACTGTGAATTTGTAATTAGCACTCTTGAGGTTGTAGTTCTCCCTTCCATCAACCACAATGTATTACTAAACTTACTTCAAAATGAGTAATTCTTGTCAACACAAAGAGACTTTAAATAGGTGCTGAAGGTCACAAAACAAAATGTATGTCTCATTCATTCTTATTTCTATAGAAGTACCCCATCCTCCATCTATCATGCATTAGGCAAGGTATTACATTAAATATATAATAACAGCAGAAATGGAGGTTAATTTTTCCTGCTTTTAAATTTCATCAGAAGTTCCCCAAGCCAGCATCTGTCCAGCATTAAACTGCTTATAGTAGACATGGTAGAAATCCTCTGCTTTTCCCCATCCAGCATAATATGCATTAATTCTACAGGAGAAAAAAACACATCTCCAGAGGGGCAGAGCACAAGTTAAGAAGCATGCAAAAAGGAACTTTGACAATGGCAACATATGTAGCTACAGATGTTCACACAAGAAGATGTTCAATTAATCATTAAGTAACTCCACATGTCACTGCCTCAACTAAACAAGGTCCAATGTATCTGAGCTAGTATACGTTCCTGTGTGTGTGCATGTATGTGATTGTGTGCATGTGTGTGTCCCTGTTTGTGTGTCAGGGCTGATTGCTCTTGACTTCATTAATCTCTGCAGTGTGGTTATGATTAGCTCTCTGAGGCATGCCAGAGGACATCTGACACGCATGCGCGCACTCACACACTCACCGTCAGGTCTGGCCACCTCTCCAGCCGATCTTTCTCACGGGCCAATTAGCAGGGAGCTAAGAGAAATAGACTAGTTGTTGTGGTGATAGGACATATTTACAGTACACACACAGGCATGTTAAATGGTTGTGTCTGTGTGTGTGTGTGTGTGTGTGTGTGTGTGTGTGTTTGTCCACAAGTTCAGAATTGCAGCCAAAACTACTGGATGATTTGGAGATGTGTGCAAATTGTGCTCCAGGATAGAAGAACAAAAAGAGATCTAAACAGTTGGTTGTTTTCAGTGGTTTATATTTTTCACCGGAGAGCTGAGTGACCCTATATATCCCAACTAGCAATTCTCCAGTATGTGGAGCTCTTTTGATTGTCATAAAATATGAACCTGAGATTCATTTTTGAGATTCCTGTAGAGCCTCGTCATGGAGCTTGCCATAACATGATGATATTTGTGCTTTAAGTGACAGAAATATAAAACGCATTCTTTTAAAAAAGATTATGAATTCAATTCAGGACAAAGAAAACATATCCTCCAAACTAAACAGTCATGTAGGTTGCTTGTCCTTATGCTCTGATATTAACTCATGTATTCTAGACCTTCGTCATCACAGTAACAATAACAATCATGGAGTTAAGGTTGTGGAGTGGTCACCGTTTGGTTAGGTCTAGGCACAAAAACGACTTATATATGTTAAATAAATGTCATGGCTTGGGTTAAGTGCTTCATTAAGGTTAAAGGAACTTCATCACCATGGTTACAATAATAACCATGCTGTTAAGGTTGTACAGTACAGTACAACCAGTATTGGATAAAAGAAACAATGTTGATTATTAGTTTTACATGAGAAATAAACAGACGTCTCCTTTGTGAAAGTCCTGTGCTTTGTCAACCCATACATCCACTACAACACTAATATGCACTTTTTCAGTCTTTATGCTGCATCACCTGACTTCCTCCTTTGCTTCCATCATGATTACTGTAGTTGCTAGAGGTTGGCTAAAAATAAAATGCAACTATGGGTCATAATAAGCTGCTTGCACAGACAACCTATGGGGTTGTCTTGCACAGGAGGACAGTCACGAGAGAAACGAAGAGGCAAAGGTTAATGTCAAAGAAACAGAGAAAAATGTTAAAAAGCCTGGCCAAACAAAGATAAAGCTAGTAAGCAGTGCAAACCAGACAGAGCACACAAAAGACAAACAGAAATCAGAACAAGAGAGCAGGAGCAGAGAGTATTAGTGGACGGGTATGGGTAGATGAAAAGAACAAGTGAAGTGTAAGTGGTGAAGTGCTACAGAGATGGAGAAGATGGAGAATCTTTAGATGCATGCCTACTCCCCGCCATGATCAGAGTATGCGCTGGATGATTTATTTTCCCCCCACAATATTGAGTCCATGGAGAAAAAAATCTACATTCCATTAAACTACTGAGGGTTTTATTTTGAAAGGAGATTGTGATTGTGGGTGTGGATGTGTGGGGGTAGAGGAGTGGCCATCAGATGTAGCAATCATGAACTTAAAAATGTCTCTGCTTATTTTTATTCTCATCTTCTCCCCTTTGTTTGCTGTTGCTTTCCTTCATTTCTATAAAAAGGGTAATAATATAATAATAATAATAACAATTAAAAAAAACCATTACTTCGACATAAGAGAGACTTAGAACAAACTTTTTCAGCCACATTCACTAAAACCTTTGGTACTGTTGCATACTGGGCCTGTAGTCATACATGTGTCAAACTTGCACACCAGCCTAAAGTGCAGTTTGTCTGCCATCTGAAAAGCACTCTGTATTTCAGGACTGGTTTTGCAGATACTTTAGAAGGGATACTGTGCAAAAAATAGGAAAATATATAGTAGATGTGCCTACCTAGAGTGGTCGCACAATCTGTGAGTGTAGGTTTGGACATTGAGATAGAGATTGGAGATGTTATACTTTTATAATAACAATTTCTAGTTTGGCATATCAGTACATTTAGATTTCCAATCCAATGTAATGTTTGCAGTTCTTGCCTTGAGTGTCTACATGGAAAACATACAACATACTACATGAATCTGTGTGCACGTGTGTGTCAACACAGACAACAAAATGACAAATTGTTTAAAAGAAGAATGAGAGGAGTAATGATGGAACAATGATGCCACATGTGTACTGTAGCCCGTGTGTGTGTGTGTGTGCGTGTGTGTGTGTGCGTGCGTGTGTGTGCGTGTGAGAGAGAGAGAGTGTGGTGATGAATCTCTCATTGTGACAGTGGGGCCGGCAGCAGCGAATGTCCTTCTGGGTGGGACATATACACACACACACAGACACACTGAGACACGCATACACAGATGGAAACGACCACACTAATGGATCACCCCTGTCTGCGCACAATCCGCCACAAATAATGATGAACCACCCCTGCATTAAACTATTTTACACAATGCTCAATTCATTACTTCTCTCTCTCTCTCTCTCTCTCTCTCTCTCTCTCTCTCTCTCCCTCTCTCTCTCTCTCTCTCTCGCTTTCTCTCTCTCTCTCTGGGTATAGGTGAGCTAATAAAGGTATGATATTTCTCCTCTACCGGCACAATCATAGTTTTTATCCATTAGTAGGATATTAGGATGGGAAATGAGGAAAGGAGGGAGGGGATGGGATGGAGAGGGAAAAAGAGATGGCTTCAAATTGGTTTAAAAGCATTGCCACTGTAAAAAGTAACAGCAGCCCCAGGTGGAAAATATGAAGGATCAATTTGCATAGTTTTGGTTTAGAAGACCAGGGCTTCCCTCAGGCCTTTCTGAGCTCTAGGTGAGCTTCTGGACCTGGTTCTTCCCATATTTTCACTAACATTTAGTGTCACACAGATGACATCAGTTCAAACTACAAGTGTTTCAATCAATTTTTGGAGTTAGCACTGTGTGTGTGGTGGGGAATTTTAATTGTCTTAAAAGAAAAAACTGGGAAACAGGGCCTAGGGTGAAAATACCTTGAATGATTGTATAAAAAGGATGAAATAAAACTTGGTAGAAACAGTTTCAGCAGACTTATTTTGCTACCCTGTTCCGTATTTGTCCATGTTGTAAAGACTAAAATGAACAACTTAGAAAATGTACAGTATTTTATGTGTTCTTTTTTAATTAACATTACATCAATATTCAAAAATAATAGAATTATCCACAGACCCAGTAAAATGTACACAGTTAGTTATTAGGCTAGAAATGTAATCTAGCGTAAAATTGGCATATTCACATTGAAATGAGAGTCGGTGGATGTAAAAAGACTATAAGATGAAAAAGAAAGCACATACAATGTTTGGGTATTAATTGATTTGGGACAGATTGTTTGTGAACATGTACAGTTCAACACTTTTAAATACTGATCTACCACCACAAAGTAAGTTACAATTTTCTAATTTTCTAATTTGCAGATGATCTGAGCTGGCATGGGGCAAAAAACTTCCATTGTGATTCTGAAATGAACATTTTATTTTATGCTGAACGTAAATCTAATTGATTCACATGGAAAATTTCATCTGCTCATTTATCTATTTTTAATTACAATTCTTTGCTTTGTTTTGTTATTTTCTACTTAATTTCCTTCTTTTATTTTAAACTTTATTGAGAATAATTAATCAATAATAAGAAAGACATAATTAAACACATTTCACTTTAGTAGTGAAATGTGTGAGGAAATGAGGTGTTACCTTAAAAGTGTCTCGAGCTGTTAAGAAGTATGACAGTGAAGGAGACATGGATTTGATAGCAGCTGGTACACACCTCCTGTTTTGTCCAAAATAAATTTTCCAGCTTCACTTTGCTCAGTGTGGGAAAGAGGAGAAGAAAGAGTCATTATGGATTTCAATTAAGTGATCCCTGGGCAAAGAGGGATGCATCAGAGTGGGGGAATTAATGTGCTGCAGACAGATGTTTAATAATAATGGCCAAACTGGCCCTGCCGAGAAACACACATTCCATCCGCCGCACCCTACTGTGGCTGCAGGAACGCACAAGCACAGACAGACACACACACACACACACACACACACACACACACACAGACACAGACAGGCCCACGTACACAGACACTAACATGTAATCACTCATACACTGACACACTCAACAATGATTCATACACACGCACTGTGCAGAGCAGTGTATGACAGTCTCACATGTGCACTCACACATTCATTCACAGACACTGGTATCACCACTGGCGTGTGCATGTGTCTTTATGACCAGTGCTGGCCACAGCGCATATGGCCCTCATTTAGGAACAATGGGCATGGAGAATGACTCGTTGGATGAGCTTCCTGACTGTGAGAGGTGACTGGAGGCATGTTAAATGACATGCCCCGTATGGAGAGATGGAGTGAGAGACAGCGAGAGAGAAAGAGACACCGGGTACATATTGGTAATGCTGGATAAGGAAGCATTGCCTCAGTGAGCAACAAAAATGTTTTGATTGAGAGGAGTTAGAGGATGAAGAAAGAAAAAAGAGAAGCAGAAAAGTGGAGAGAACAAGGAAAAGTACAGAGAGAGAGAGAGAGGTGAAAGGGGGAGATATCAGAACAGGTGAGAAGGGAGGAACTGACTTGATGGAGGAGTGTATTACAAGTGTAGAGGGACGTGGAGATGGTGATGGTCTAGCTGGGTCTAGAAGTGGGTCATTAGACAAAGTGTAAACAGCATGTCTTTTTATGAAGTGCTCTCACTCTCCTTTCTGTGTTGTTCTCTCACAGATACACACCTGGTGACACCTAATCAGCGTTGTACCAGGACGAATGGCTTCCAGCCGTCCTTACAGTCTTGTCAAAAACAACACTTCCCTAAGAATCTCTCTGTCTCTCTCTCTCACACACTCACATACAGTCTTGTCACAACAACATTTCTCCGGTAATTACCAGGATGGCCTCTCTCCTGCCGCCCCTCGATGGATGGGCTGAGCCACCATGGGTTCACCCCTCCAGCCATAACTCTACCTAGGACGTCTCCCTACTGCTCTTCACCACTGTGGTGGCCCTCAGACAGCAAATTGGCCTCAGAGAAAGACAGAGAGACAGAATAAGATTCTCAACAAGCATACTGACTTACAGAGAAGCAGGCATGCCTGCACACAGACATGAAAGAGCACTGAGACAGATACACACATGGGAAACATTCATTCACTTTCACCATTTGTCGTTTTCTTGTCTCTAAGGAGTAATCTGTAATACAGACAGTCTTTTCCTCTGACCATTGGCCAGACAGATATCCTTCTTTGCACAGATAAAAAAAAGTGTACACACAAACACACATATACCCTGCTGAGGTGATCATTTTGACAAGTGAATATGGGTGAAGAGGAGTGGAGGAGTGGAGGACTGAAGACGATGGGAAATAGGGAAGGGAGAAATAAACTGATGACTGTATGATGAAGGGCGATAACGTCAGGTAGGGGGGAAAATAGATGAAGGAACGGACGGAAGAAGTAAGGCAGCTGGCTGATCAATACACAGATCTACAATCTGCATCCAGAGAGCAGGCATTTTTAAAGTGTCTTTTTTTTTTCTTCTTTTTTTTCTCTCCAATCCTTAGGCTATACTATTTACACTGTATTTTTGCATCAGTATGTATATGTCGATCTGAACCTATTAAGACGCCATAAGACTTTCTTTTGGTGAACTAAGGCCTTTAGTAGGATAATATGCGCTGGCTCGATGCTTAAGTATATCAAGACTTTTAAATGCATTAAAGTAAATTAAAATCTAGACGTAAACTATTACATTTTGTTTTATGTAAGTATTACCAAAGAACATAGAATGCTATTCTAGCTTTATGATTTTATGATTGCCAATATCGTTCTTTGGGATTGTTTTTTTGTTTGTTTGTTTGCTTGTTTGTTTGTTTGTTTGTTTTGTTTTGATTTTGTCTTTCTCTTTTTTTCTTTAGAAATCTATTGAGAAACATAGGACCCAAAAAGTAAAGTCTGAAGGGAAAAAATAGGTGCAAGTGTCCAAGGATCTAACCTCACAGATTAGATGTGTCAACATAAGGTAGATGTTTTTCAGACGAAGTAAGCATTAAAAATTGTGTTCTGAAGAAAGCTCTTATTTACGACATGACCCTTGAACGCATCTCTCGGACCCTGGGAAACAGCTGCGTTGCCAAGACAACAAGTAAACTCACGCCGAGCAGACATGGCGGAGCAACTGAAAATAAAAAGTGAAGCTGAAGAGTTTCAAAAGGAATACTTCCTCAGAAACAGGTATGTGTCCTATGCATGAGTACGTTTTTTTTCAGTTATTAAAGACCATTGTGTCTGTTGTTAAGCAGTTTGGCAGTCAAAGCCAAGCCATTACGATACATGCTAGCTGTACTTTATGCCCCCGTTCGGTAACCTGCTAACTAGTATGATATGTTTGTAGTAAACATTAAATAGCTGCCATTGCTTTTATCTGTTGTGCTGCCTTGCTCGTTACAAGGGCTTCATCTTCATATTGTAACTTGTATGCATCGGTAGTGGTGCCTTAAGGTAAATAATATGGTCGTTAAACAATAAAACTTTATAGCACCTGCAGAGCAAATATCACATGGGGCTTACATCCAAGGTGGGCTTTGCACGTACCGATATTAGTGGTATTTGTTTAACATATTGAACGTTTCATATGCTACAACACAATGAGCTGATGTAGCTATTGCACACTGTTTTCTTTTTTATCCGTCTTGTGTGCTTTAGCCAAGCTGAGGAGAACAGACAGCGGGAAAACCAAGCCGCCATCCGGATTCAGAGCTGGTTCAGAGCCTGTAAGGTGCGGGCTTACCTCAGGTATAACGTGTGTGTGCGGTGGGTGTGTGTTCGTATAATGAGACTTTTGGTACTCCTTTGTGTGCCACAGGCAAAACAGAATACAAGTCTTAATATTTTATATACTAATTTGAGGTTTGCTTTTTCCTTTGGGGGTTGAAAAACATTCAGACAGGACTCAAAGTGTTAATTTCAAGGGAAACCCTGATACTAGCTCACTCCCATAATTATCCCACTTCTAGAGCTTTGCAAATGGCCTGGAGGAATAAATGTCGCTTGCACTCTGTGCCCCTTTCACACCCAGAGAAATGAATGTCTCTACTCTGTGCCTGTTCCTGTGCTGTGACCCCAGCACCATTCTGCAGGGTCAGCAGACAAACTTCCAGACAGTAGGTTAATTCAGATTACTTTAGTTAATTGATCAATGCGTTAAGTGGATAATTAGCAACAATTTTAGCTGCCTAAGTGCAACTCTGGGGTTGTGCTATACCCACTATAAGCATTGATTTTCTGGGCATATAAATGGCCTTTTGGAAATTGATGGCCTCATTGGAGGCAGAGAATCGCAGTGGACTTGCATTTAGAGTATGTTTGAAGATGAATACAAATGTGTGCTGCTGACTTAAAGGGGGTGAAAGGCTCATTGGACATGATCGAAAAGCCTGGAGGACCAGAAATGTTCTGTGTGTGTGTGTGTCTTTGTGAGAGCATGTGTTTGTAAGCATAATGTTTCCCTGACCTTTTTAATTGAAGTCCTTTACAAACTATAATTTGTATGCAGAGAATGCCTCTTTTCTTTATTGTTTTCCACCGAAAAGAGATCTCATTTTATTACAGCAGTAGCTATGTTAGGGTTATATGGTGATTTTTTAATTTTATTTCCAGCTCTCTGGTTGTTTCTAGGAAATTTTAATTTTCTTGCTTTTTAGGTTCATGGTTTTTTGTACTCAGTTTCTCAGAATAAGCAAACAAATGCTCAAATAAAGTAACACAATTTCATTTACTTCCATCTGTATCTAAATAACTTTCTTCAGTGTTTGCCTTCATTTCTAATACTGAAAAATATCCATCCATCGTCTTCCCAACATGACTTTATTACAGCCATCTGCACAAGAAGGCAATCATTATACAGAAGATATGGCGGGGCTTCACAGCAAGGGCACGTTTCAGACAAATGGTGAAGGTAAGCAAGCGCCTGGAAAGGCTATAGATATATTGATTATGTTATGATAGCATGCATTAGAATTCAATTGCTATATTCCTAAGTCCATGCGTCTGACCTTAAGAAATATAATTCACTCATTACACATTGGGAAATTAGCACTTAGGAAATATGATGCAATATGATAAGGAATTCCATCTATATCGCAACTCCTGGGATGCATATAGAAAGAGTGTGGAAAAGGAAGAGAGGGAAGGAAAGAGTAGAAGTGTGTGTGGTGTGTGTGTGTGTGTGGTTGTGTATGTGTGTGCTTTAGTAAAACAAGGCCCCATTTTCAGCATATTGCCTCCAACTGCTTCTTAATTGAACAGATTGTTGATACCGGATCCAATACCCAGCACTCTCACGTATAATTTTCCCCTGGATTGAGTTTTGTAAACGTATCACAACAAGCTATTTATCATGCCTGTAAATTGACTGTTTGTTAAAGCATAACTGCCAGCCGCCGTTTGGGAGGCGTTCAAGAAATGGAAAGGGGGGTTGTATGGGTTGGGGGGTGAGGGGTGTTGAAATAAACGATGAAGGATGTGTCACAACACACATATGGGCTAAAAAGAGGCTGTTTGGTCTCATTTGGAAACAGACGAGCACTAATTTGAATCACTCAAAATTGCCACAGTGTACTATTTTGAATTAGCTCCGAAAGATCCTCCCCTCCTCTTTCCCTCTGTCTGTCTTTTTCTCTCTCACTCTTGCGAACCTTATCATGTGTAATGTGACGTGCACAAAGCCTCATCTCAAAACATCAAGCTGAATTTACAGCCCCCTTTCAAGTCTTTGTCTTCCTTCCCCTTCCACTCTTCCCTCTCTTCCCTGTCGTTATTAATAAAGACATGTTGAGATATGAATCCCTTTTATGGCCGACTCTCCAGTTTGCTCCTGAAATGTGCCCCCAGTGGTCGGCCGGCACGTTTGGTGTGCGGTGGCTTGTTGAGTGCGCTGCTGAATATTCTCTGGCCTTTTGTTAGTCTCTTCTGGCAGCACTGTCATTGATTATGAAATCCAGAGGAGAGCGTTTGGCCGTCATACATCTCCATTAGCTCACTGCTTGACTACCATAGATTTTCTTGGCCCTTGTCTGCGTCGGTGTATTAAGAGAGTACCGTTCTCCCCTTGATACAAAGTCCCGCTGACCACTCTCTCTTTTTCTCTCTCTCTCTCTCTCTCTCTCTCCTCCTTTCTCTCCCCCGTTTTCTCTCCATTCCTCTGACTTTTTCTCGTTTCTCTTGTCTCTCTTGCTTTCCCTCTCTCCTGCCCCTTTCCCTCCTCCCTCCCCTCTACAGTGGCCCTATCTGTGCTGCCTCTGTGCAATGTATTATGTATAAAGAGCTCTTTATCTTTGACGCCTGCTGTGGACAGATCAGAGGGCTGGGAGACAAGGTGTAACGCCATCTTTTCCTTTGTGTTCACAGGCGGCATATTTTATCATGAAGATGAATTTCTATGAGGAGATGGCGGTCAGGGTAAATATCACCACAGTGTCTTATTTTAGCAAATGGAGTGTCGTGGTGGGGGAACCTCTGTTTCTCTGTGTGTGCTGTGAATGGGAGGCCCATGAATAAGCAGCCTATAAGCACTTCATCACACCATTTTATCATAACAACTTCTTTAATCTTACATGCAGTATATTTTTCTTACTTTTTAACATGTGGCATTGTGTTGTCCTTGCACAATTTAATTTGCAACATAATTTAAGCCAATTAGAATTAGTTAGTCTAAGTATAACACCATTGTCCACATTTCATATATAACTTGAATCCTTATTGTGTTCATTCATAGAGCTTGGTAAGATGCCTGCTCGTGAATGCTATCCTATATCAATACCTGTTTTTTTATATTAGTCTTAGCAACATTTATTTTATTTTATTCATGCCCATCAAATGCTCCCTTTATTCTCCTCAGCAACTACTACTGTGCAACTCATAAATCATAGCACTGTGGCTGTGACTGATGCTTTGGCATTTTTATGCAAGGATATTGCACAGAAACCTTATATTTTTACAATTCCATATAGCCTACTCTTTTGGCTAACAGTTTCATCCTGTCTAAACCATTAAAAGGTTTTATAGTCCAACAAAAAAATCCACTAGTATTTATTGAAGAGTGTGTGTCACTGTCCTGTTGGCCGGAGTTGGTTACATTATTTTCATATTGGTGGAAAAGCTTGGAAACTGAGGGCTTTAAGTTTTACACTTTATAGAAACCCAAACAAATAAAGCTGACCACCCTGTTGTTTCAATAAATGTCACATTACAGGAGAGACATGGATCCAGGAGTAGTGTTTGACTCAGTTGTATTAGGTCATGGGGTGAAAGTTTAGGGGTGATATCACCATGTCAAGCAAAGTGGAAGCTTCTGAAGTTAGAGGCCTTTATTAGCCATATAAAATAACCATGGGTTGCTATAGGAAGCAATAGGAATTTTAATGGAAAATGAAATGTATGTGAAAAGGGAAGCAAAGTGGCTAAGTGCTTTGCAATGGAACAGGGTTTGAACCCCACAAGGGCTAAATGATGCTTTTCTATGCAGAATGTGTATTTTACTCTTTGTGCTTATCTGGGTTTTCTTTGGGTGCTCCAGTTTTCTCCCACCACAAAAGACATATATGAGGATATTAGGAAAACTTTTGCCACTGCCCTTGACCAAGGCTTTGGCCTTAGAAGTGGTGCTGGTCCCTTGGTGCTGCACTATGCACTGCCCACTGCTCCTAAAGTGACACCATGGGACAAATAGAGAGAGAAAAATGATCTGGGCCGATCAATTAAATGTAACTTAAAACGTCAGAATAGTTACAAAAAATAATAAAAGGGAATAGTGAAAATATATCTAATAACTGAACCTAGACCAATCTTTTTTATGATGCCACCTGTTTAAAGACTTAATGACAGAGTATGTTAGGATTTCTTAGATGTTAGGATATCTTGCAAAATATTGGCAGGATTGTGAGCAATCCTCTGCAATCTCAGGCTCTCAGAATCTCTCCTGAATAATTGGCCTTTTGGACAAACCAAAGCAATAGTATTTGTTCATGTGAATGAAAATGAAATTGAGAGAGTGGGAGAGATAGAGACCCTGTGCAAAAATAAATGAAGGACATCTGTACTCACAGACCATCCTTTGCTAAAGAAATATTCAATGTGTAAATTGAGAGAAAGAGAGACACAAAGGGAGAAACAATCATCTCAGAATCCCCTTGTGACATTTTCTTTGAATCAATTTGGATTCTATTCTTTTTTTCTCTCCCCTCCTGTTGTCTTTATCACGGCGTGGTAGCTAACAGAGGATAATGTATTAGGGCCGTAATAGAAACCAGTGTTTACATGCCGCACCCTGGATTTGTATTAGATTCAACAGCATTGATTTCACTAGTCAACAAAGGTCAGCAAGAACTTGGGAGGCGGCAATTACTTTATTTAAAATTATCTATTGACTGGCAGATCAATGCTAATTCTCATTTTGCTCTTTGTTGTTTTTCCCCATCCACCACTCCTTCTCTTCTCTCCTCTTCTCTCTTCTCATAGTGTGATTATTCTTTTACCTGCCATTGTTTTAATCTCCTAATTAGTCTGAAGGACATCCGCCCCCTTGCTTTAAAATGGTCTAGTGGTGTATGTGGGGGTGTGAGCTACCTGCTAGCAGCCACCACAATCAATGTGGACTGATACAGTTAAACGTATGAAGCTGTGACAGCTGTCTGTTCCACCTTGGACTGTCCCTCCATCAGTCCAGGGTGAAAAACTGCATGCATCTTTATACAAGGTTTAACATTTTTCTCCCATATACATATGTTAATATGTACTGTTTTTCATGGGTCCGTCACAAGTTGAAGTAATGAGAAGAAGCATTGGTAAGACGGTATTTAATATGACAGAAAACAAACTGAAATAAAACAACGTCTTTGTCTCTGTGACTAAGTTCTATGCTGGTATTGTTTTATTTGTCTATGTTGGAGGGAAAAAAACAAAAAAAAAACAAATAAACAAGCAAACAAAAAACAGAAAAAATTAAGAACTGAAAAAACAGTAACATCCCCATGACTGATTAAATTGGTTTTTCAATTTTAAAAAGTTAGTGTTTAGTGTTAGTCACTGAAATAATTGATTTCTTTCATATTTGTAAATAATTAAGCATCAAAATTACCACACTACCACCTTCTGAAGGAAACTTCTGTCGTGCTTTTATCCCTCGCAGATCCAGCGGAGATGGAGAGGATTCTTTTTGAGGAAGTATATCCATAACTTCTATGCACGCAAGAGCTATCTGGAAGAACTTTCAAGAAAAAATGAACTTGTCAGGTAAAATAGCAAAACATGATTTTGAATATGAGAGAGCAGACAGTTTGACATCAATGCAACTGAATGAATGCTGCTCCTCCTTTGCTCCAAACAATAAGTTATAGAATATTGCTATACTGTCCCCCCGTGGCAGTATAGCAATATTCTATAACTTATTGTTTGTCTGTAGATTGAAAGGAAAGGAAATTGTTGACCACGATACTTCACTACTTTTCCTGTTTTTTCCACTTCTCTCTTCTGTACTCACTCACTCTGTCTCACTCTCTTTCATTTACCCTTTATGTGCTTTGTTAAAATACATTTTTGCCCATGGTCTACATAATGAACAGTAATGGAGTCAGCTAGTACATGTCAGTCCAGATGAATTGGTCTGATTTGTGTGAAGCTAATTGGTTAAAAGGTGTACTTGTTTACCCATAACCTTAAAAAGTGTGTGTATGTGAGTGAGTGAGTGAGTGAGTGAGTGAGTGAGTGAGTGAGTGAGTGAGTGAGAGAGAGAGAGAGGGAGGTGTTGGTAAGATCTGTACTTGTGTAGTTGTTACCTTAGAGGAAGAGAAAAGGGACAGGAGAAGCGGAAAGGAAGAGTGAAGGAATGAAAGAGACTGAGAGACAAAGAGATGGAGTGCAAAGAAGAGAGAGAGAGAGAGAGTCCTCTAAAATGCTTGAGGCTAAGAGTGAGGGAAGTGAACGATGTGAAGAAATTAAAAATTAGCCTCTGATTTGAACCGCAGCTCATGCATTAATAAAACATCCTGTGCTCCAGGGCTTACTGCTAGAGATACGCCATCTTTTATTTTTGACAAAAAAAAAAAAAAACATCACGTTTAGCTAATAGTCACATTTTTAATGTTGCTAATATATTTTACCAGAAAATATCTTTAGGCCTCAGCTAAAATTAAATGTAAATTTGTTAAAGTGCTCCTTGGATCACTGACTTCCCCCCTCACTTCCCCACCAGCATTCCACGCTCCTTCCCCCTTTTAGAGGTAGGGGGGACTAGGCTGTTGAAGTCCATTAAAGAAGTGTTGTCGCTTCAGTTTTATACCAGACAAACACGCACAACTTTGGCAAATATTCAGATTTGAGTATTACACCAATGATAAAAGACGTAACTGGCATAATTGTGCTCATTATTTCTTCAGCAAACCTGACTATAAAGTACATAGAATGAGCATTTCCAGAACTCATAGTGAAAATAATTTATGTATAATTAGACCAAAAGTAACACAACTTTTGCAAACTTGTAACATGATAACCATTTAAAATAAACACTATATTATATGCCTTGGGCGAATCAGCTTACACACTGCAACCAATAACAATACCATTTGATATTTGCATTTTTATTTGGACCTTTCCTAGACAAACAATAAGTTATAGAATATTGCTATACTACCCCCCTGTCCATATTGACAACAGTTATGAATTTAGACTAGATTAGACAAACATGGAAGTGAATGTGATGTCATTTTACTGATTTGGTTGTATTGTTTGACTATAAATTGTCTGACATTCCCAGTCCCTTGAGGCACCCCCTCTCCACACACACACACACACACACACACACACACACATACACACAAAGTCCCTCCTCCACAGTGGTTTCGGATGTTGAGGTCATTTCACTTCTTCAGTTAATCACATGTTTATTTAGTGCTACTGGGGTCACGATCAATTAACGCCTTGCCGGCATTTATTTAAAATATCCTTTCTGTGTTAGCCACGGAGCCCTCCGATCACACGCTGCCTGATCACTCACCTTGCAAAGGTCTACTTTTTAATCCACCAGCATGCTCCCTCCCTCTGTAAGTCTGTCTGTCCAACCCGATGTATAAATTATTCAAAGTTGGACTAATGGTCCCCATTTAGCACAGGCTGATCGGCTGTGCATGGTAATGATATAGGAGAAATACATAGACTACCGAACCTCTCTGACTCTGTGTTTCAGTCTCTCTTTCTCTCTTGTGACAGATCTCCCCAACACAAAACCATCTGTGTCATTTCATTTGGTACAGCATCCAGCACATACATGCTACCTATACTACCCTCTTCGAACCCCTGCCCTCACTCCTCTCTCCTTCAATCTGTGCCTCTCTTCTGTCTCTTTCTTCTTCTCTTTCTCAATCTATTGTGCTCTATATCTTTCTCTCCCTCTCTCTCCACCACCAGTTCACTGTGCCTCAGTGTTCATCCTCATCCATCCTTCTTCTCCTTCTGCATAGCCTAATGAAGTCAGGACCCCAGCGCGGTCCCCACTCTGCCACAGTTTTCCTTGATACCCCAACAATTTATCACTTTGTCAGGGAGACACTTAAAGTTCCTGGGCTTTAATAAGGGCATGCAGTGGGAAGATGGGGGCAATTAGGAAAGCGGAGCAAGCCCGCTTTGCATATTTACTAAATGTGCTGGTGTCATCTCTGCCGCCACCAACACGGCCTGTTGACTACATGAATTATTCCTCTATCTGCAATAAACAGCTGGGTAATTATTACTGCCATAATCAGATAAATAATTCTCCCTGTGATGTTGCAACAACACGGCAAAATCTTTTAACTTATCCTAAAGAGAACAGAAAAAAAGGAAGCTCTGGGAGAATTTACAAACTCTGCGTTGCTAGGCTGAGCAGCACTAGAGTTTTTTGTTTTTTTGTTTTTTTTAATTCTTCTCTTCTTATGCTGTAGTGTCTCTCTTTCTCTTTCTACTTTTTTCCTTTCTCTCTTTACTCCAGCCTTCTTCATTTCTCCCTCTCTT
This sequence comes from Trachinotus anak, assembly GCF_046630095.1. Taxonomy (NCBI): domain Eukaryota; kingdom Metazoa; phylum Chordata; class Actinopteri; order Carangiformes; family Carangidae; genus Trachinotus; species Trachinotus anak. The sequence goes on along the minus strand of NW_027273862.1, from coordinate 11,333,517 downwards.
GTGTCCCTCTCAAGGACATTCATGAAAGGAGAGCTGCTATGGTGGAGAGAGTGCAGGCCTGCCTGCACGCCTGCCCCACAATCACTCTCCGCCTCTGTGTGTCAGTCTTTCTTTAACTGCTCTTTTTTTCTGATCCAGTTTGGGTGGAGACAAGTTCACTCCTTCAGTCTGATTGGATTTGTATATTCAGTTTATGCATGTGTGTGTGTGTGTGTGTGTGTGTGTGTGTGTGTGTGTGTGTGTCTGTGTGTCTGTGTGTGTTTCTGGTGTGTGTGTGTGTGATGAAGAATAATCTGGGTTCTATGCTCTCCATGCCTCTTTAAGAAATTACTTTTGAGAGTGAAACACTGGAGAAAAGTATTGAAAATGTATGAAACTGAAAGTGTTTTTCGTTTTTACACTATTAGAAATATTGATATTGGATAATTTCAACACTGGAATCATTGTTGCTTCCACATGTTTTCTTGGCACCAGTTTTACGACTTTAGTGAACTGGTTAATCAATCAGTCAGTCACTTAAATGGAAACGGTGTGTTATGAGGGTGTTGAAAGCTCAATACATTGAGCTGGTCACTGTTTAAATTGACTAGCTGGCTACCCCCTCCTTGCCAGCTATTGAATCATTTAATTGGAGCAATTAAACAGCCAATCAGGTCAAGTCTCCATTAAATATTTAAACCTGGCCAATTAGCTGCTCTGGTGCTGGCCTAGATGACCGCAGGTGTGGCCTGCTGTCCCACAATGCCTCACTCTCTGATATCCCATCAGCTCTTGATGCCCCATTGTGAACCAGGGAGTAAATAATTGAGGAAGAAGTGAGAACTCTAGCTGTGCTATATTAACCATTTAAATAAGTTAACAGTCCAGGGTGAAAAAGGGCAGTTAGGATTTCAGTTATCTGAAAGTAGTTCAGATATGCTTGATTAGCTTGTCCAACAGTTCAGAAACCATAAAAAGTAATCTGTAGTCAGAGTGCTTATGCTGCTATGCTGCGTTATATGGTATTCTTAGCACAATAATCAATCATAAGTGAGTATGTAGTACAATGGAGTATATGCAATAATATATTGAAACATGATAATGTGTGTGTGTATGTATGTATGTATGTATATATATATATATATATATATATATGTATATGTTTGTGTGTGTGTGTGTGTGTGTCATATAAATTCATGCCTCTCAGGCCTAAAGATCTTGTTCACTTCAATATAACAGCTTAAATTTTGAAAAGCCAAAATTGTATTTGAGTGTCTGGTAAGCTGTTACTATTGTCAGTTATTCATATTTAAGGTGACATCAGGCTGCACTGGGCTGTGGAGTTCCCAACAAAAAAATATCAAAAAAGAGAAAACCATGATGGTAACAAGTTTGTGAATGTTTATTTGATGTCTTTGTCAGTTTTTCAAAAAAGCAATAAGGAGCAAAATAGCACTGATGCATCGCTGAGATTCAGTAATGACCTTAAACAGCAGATAAGTTTTATGGAATTGTTGTTTCCAATGATTGTATACATAAACTCACATTTACATTTTGCTTTCCAACCATTCCAAACCACGATTATCATATTTGATAGCAATATAGTGAGACAGAACAATGTCTGTGTTCTCAGTATATAATTGATGGTAATTGAAGCTTTCTTTCTATCTTTCTTTCTTTCTTTCTTTCTTTCTTTCTTTCTTTCTTTCTTTCTTTCTTTCTTTCTTTCTTTCTTTCTGTCAAACACACATACACACACACACACACACACACCCACAAACACAGAGGGCACGTGCCGCGTGCCGAACAGGGCTAATGAGGGTTGTATGTTGTGGCGGCTGGTTGGGTCGACACAGATCGAGGTGCCTTCAGCCGTTACAAATCTGTTTGGCTTTTGTCCACTACACAGCAATTAATAACACTGGGGATGGGGGCAGGGAAGCAAAGGTCACCCATTCACCCTGACACACACACACATATGGACACAGACACACATACAAGCAAAAGTGTGTGAACACAAAACACCAACATTGATACAAATGCATACACACCGATATAATCACACTTAAACACTGGCAGCTCAGATACACACAAATGTACGAAAACTGGTCCTGACCCCTGAAAGCATTGCCAGTCTTTTTTGAAGCCAGTATTAATGCATGAACCAACAGAAATACACACATATTGTAAACACACATGTGCACCAATTGGTAAATGTCCCACAATAAACCAAAACTTTATATTTTACATTAATAAGTTAGCCAGGTGGACAAATAGAGGCCAAGGAACCTCTATATTTACAAACACACAGGCACACACAGACCACACACACACACACACACACACACACACACACACACACACACACACACACACACACACACACACACACGCACACAGACACACACAGAAATGCACCCTGCATCCATACACATTCTTAAATTACTGTGCTTAATATTACATAAACACACAGAGACTAATTTAGATCTGCTGTCCCCCCCCCCCCCCCCCCCCCCCACACACACACACACACACACACATACACAAACAGTGCTCTGCATATTTCATTTATTTTGTAATTTAATCTGGTGCTGAGGAAGGAATGAGAATGCAAAGCCAACGAGAGCAGTGTTGTGATTTCTTTTTAAATGTCAGTAGGCGCAGAATGTGTTAACCTCACATTACAGACACACTATGAATATCCTGATTTCTCTTTGGAGGTTTGTAATTGAAAACAGAAGTTGGGTAGAGAAAGAAACAGTAGAAAGACAAAAAAAAGGAGGGATAGGAAAAGACAAAGGGCTGTTGATGAGCTATGACTAAACTCTTATTGGTATTGCTCTTGTGGAATTAGATTGGTTCTACTCTTCGCCTTGTGTGTGTATTACCATGGCATGTGTGTTTTAGTAATTGTTTCCAATTCCCTTTTTAAGTTATTACCCCCTTGTAACAATAAGGCTGTGTGACTGTGGAATGAAATTGCTGTGTATGGGCTTTTAATGCATCCCATTTAGCCAGCTTCACTTAACAGATGTTGCAGACAGACCTGTCCTGGCTGCGGTGATGAAATATATCCATCATCCTCCCACTTACAGCCTCTCGTGCTCTCACTTTGCTTTTTTCCCTCCATGCAGTCTCATTCTCTTGTTTTTCTCACGCTGCTCCTCTGTCTCTAGGTCTGTCCCAGTGTCTCTTATCATTTGGAATTTATTTATCCATCCAATGGGAAATCAAATTTGTGACTAAAGGCTGTGCACACTAGCAAGTTTACATTGTGTACAAATCTTTCATCTATATAGTTTTAAGATATAAGGTCAGCTGAATCTCCAGAGAATATGCAATGTGACAGGTTTGTTTGATCTGAAAAATGTATCATTAAAACATTAGTTATATGGTTGTTAATGATGTAGAGTTGAATAAAAATTAGGGGCAATATGTCATCAATAATCATCAGTCTGCAAACATACATTATATCTGTACAACATACCATTAGTTTTAGTGAAAAATATAGAATAAACATATGTTGGAATTTGAATTGCAAAAATATTTGTTTTCCCTGCAGGAGGGAGTTGGACGAACTTGAGGAACTCCAGAGGAGAGAGAGAAACTGTCTGGAGATGATAAAAGAGCAGACAGCCAAGGTTTACCAAGCTCACCGGTTACACCACCTCCTCAGTACAAAGCAGGTTGGTTTACAGGAACTCAAACAAACACACAATCTCACGTATTTGATGAAGAGATGACTATGATTAGACCAATATTTGACCAGAGGCAAATGCTAAATGGTTGTTCCTTTTTTACTATAGCTACATAAAAATGGTTCAGTCAGAAATAATCTGCATTATAATTAATTTTACTTAATGCCTCCATTCAAAAGCAAGTTCAATCAGAAAGCATTATCAAATGTCAAGGAGCTTGCATCAGCAGAGTGTCTACTACAAACAGTAGCAGTGACATGATCATATTTTCAACTTGCAAAGCAGCACCAATCACTGGCCAGTGAAAAGCAGTTACCAGTAATGATAGCAGTGTTATGAATGTGGTCTGTTGCGTGAAGGAGTGTGTAGTGAATGGTATTTTAGGAGATAAGCGGTCAGTGATGCAAATCATCATATCATGCTTCGGCCTGAACTGTGTCTACAAAATTATATAAATATATATATTTTTACAAAATGTATACATTGTTTAATTTTGTACAGATAATTCTTCAGTCACTTTTGAAGTAGTAATTTCAAATTTCCTACCATTAAACTGATTGGGAATGATTTCATTTCAGGTTATTCCATTATAGGTAATTGCTGTTCAATAAATGGATCCATCCATCCAAATGATACTCTATACAGTGCAGTGAGCATTTTATCTTTTCAATTCTATCACACATAGTTAATAGTTAAGTTAAACAACATACACTCCACTGTAATGCATGTACAGTGTTGTTGAGGCTGATAACTTTGAAAAACACACTATTTGTGCTTGAAGGCTCAGATTCACCATCAGTATTTACAATAGGGTTGCTTTAATACTACCATAATTATACTGATAATTAACAATTATTTAGTAATTCCAACTGTATAGTTGCAGCTAATATACAGTAGTTGTCAGAGTGCTCTTATTTCAAACCAATATTCACTTCATAATCCCAGTGCAATATTGACCTTACTTTCAGTCGTGAACATGGATGAGAAGTAACGTCAGATAACACTTAAACTTTGTATAACAAAAGTTAGTGCATGTAGTGCATGCCTGCCCATACTCATGTGTACATTTATGTGCATGCACAGCTAAACATGCCGGGACTCACACAGGCAATGAATTACAGCTAGGAAGTTCTTACAGGAACTGGCTAGAGAGAGAGAAACATCTTCTGTCTTTCCTTTGTTAACATAGGTGGGCTGTGCAGTTTAGTTGTGTGTGCACACATGAGTAAGTATGTGTCCTCATGGCTTTTCTGATGTGCTGAGTGGATTATTTTAGTGCTTCCCCTGGCACAGGTGTGCTTGTGTGTGTGTGTGTGTGTGTGTGTGTGTGTGTGTGTGTGTGTGTGTGTGTGTGTGTGTGTGTGTGTGTGTGGCGTCCACGCATCTCTGTGACTCCCCACTGGGATCATAATGAAGACAAAGCACACTGGTCACTGTTGATTCAGCACCACCACTTCTCTTGCTCTCTCTATCCCTCTCTTTCTCTCTCCTTCATGCCTGTGCAACCAGCATCGTCATCATCTGTCTCACAAGCTTTCTTCCTGCAGGTATCCCATGTTCACCTAAGATGCTCACATACACACAACTACTAAACATTTTAATATGAATATGGTGTACGCTGGACTGCAGTCGATTTTGCATTTTGTCACATCATGTTTGACTCTACAAATGCTTTGGATTGGCTGTGTACCCATATGTTAATTGTTTTTATCATTTTAAATAGAATTAGTTGGGTATTTTATGAATAATCAAGAAGGAAAGCAAGAACGCAAGTAGAAAAGTTTGTCTGTTCTTCCCTGCCCTCTGTCCATCTCTTTCTCTCTATGTATCTCTCTCTCTTTCTCTGCATATGGCAGGGGACTCTTTCCCTTCGTAGCTCTGACCTTGTCAGCAGTGAATAGATGGCTCTCCCACACAGTTCATCCTTCCTCACTTCTCGGACCCCAGCCCACACACACACACACACACACACACAGCTTACCAAAAGGCCCCAAGTCCCTCTGACAGAGACAGAGAAGGTGTGTTCCTGGGGTCAACATCATTGCTCTTCCCGTAGCTAGGTTGGTACTTTTGGGCTTGCATGTGCGAGTGTGTGTGTGTGTGTGTGTGTGTGTGTGTGTGTGTGTGTGTGTGTGTGTGTGTGCGTGCGCGCAGGTGTGCATGTGTGTCGTCTAGGGGTGGTGAGATTTACGTGTGTGTATGCATTTGGGTGGTGTGTATGTCCCCAGTGGTCCCCAGCCGTCTGTCCCTTCCCTGTTTGAGGTAGATATGTACACTCATCCCTATTGCATTTCATAGACTGCTTGTGAACACTAAAGAAATGTCATTAGATACACAGGAATTTCTGATAGTGAGGATTTTGTGTAAGTATTTCATATATCACATACATCACACTTAATTACTTAATTACAGTCATGCAAATACTGTATGGCCTAGTGTAAAAAGCTTTGCTTATTTGCCATTTTTTTTAAAGGGTTGGGGCCTTATTATTTTCTTTGAAGCTCTTAAAGATGACTGTGAACACAAAGGAACAAGTGCACTACTGTAGAAGGAGGAATACAGTATCAGTATGTGGAGTTGGGGCAAGCTTCAGTAATTGTTCTCTATGTGGAAAGATTGGCAAGGCACAAATATACAGCACTCAAAATGTTCTTTCAAGGACACACATAGTCCCATTTTTAAAGTTGAGTTTATGTTTGTGTAAACACAAGTCATGTCTCTTGTCTTAATTCAATTATGTTAAAGTACAAATACAGTTAATTGTAGTAGAATGTATTCCATTATTATTGATTATATTAATATCTGTTATCTCTTATTTGCTGCTGTGATTTCATATCATATTAGTGTAAAAATGTACACAGTACTTTTGCTACTCCAAATGTTCATAGAACAGCAGTGGTTTGGCTGCTTTCATGATCGTATCAACTGAGAATGTCCCACAATACTTGTATAATCTTTTATAACCTGAAATAAAGGACCTTATACATTCTGCAAGTTGCTGTGGAAGGCATTATTGGAAAGACACACCCATCAATCTAATCATGTTGTAACTCTGGCTTAAGTACATTAAAATTGTATTTTGAAAATATGTTGATTTATCAAAGTGAAAAAGGCAAAATTCAACATACATTTAAAGTTTTTGATGTTGCAGAAGTCTGCATGTGTGTCTCTGCTGACTAGAGTCAGGAAAATTGCTCTAATTCTAAGACATGGTCCACACATTGTCACCCAATGAAAATAAGGCATTAGCTCTTCAGGCAGCCTCTTAACTTAGAGACCCATCAATAAGAAATCAGCTGTTATCCAGTTGTGTCTATAACCCATGGTTAAATGAATCATGCTCAGTGGAGTTTAATTAATTTCTCCCCATTCATTCAACACTTGACATTTACATCAAAAGTATTCATGGCCTAATAATGAAACATTTACTAATTAACCAGTCTGTTAATATGTTATTTTAAAAAGAGTGAGGTTTGGGTCGATATAGTTGGAGCAATTTCCCACTTATGCCCTTTTTCTCTCCTCTCTCTCCGCTGTCCCAGTCTTTTAGAGTGGCCTAAATAGCAAGCAGTGTTATTAGCATATAGAGTAGATACAGACTCCTCCAACTCAAAGCTTTGGTCTGGTAATTAACACACTGGCAAAAGGATCACTCTGATTTGAATAATTATTACTGAGGCTGTCTGTGGCAAATCTCTACCCCACTTCAGAACAGGGGAGGCAAAGTTTTGTATGTGTGTACATGTGTGCATTTGTCCTTTTGAACAAAATAGATTTAAGACATGTATGATGCTACATCTGAGACAGATGCAGTTATCTCTGTATTATCTTTTGTTATCTATCTTTTTGTGTGAAGTGCACACACTGAACTAATCCAGCCAAATAATAATCCTGGAAAAAGCCTTTGGTTGGCCAAGAGCCTTTGGTTTTCCCAAACTTCAAATGGATTTCAAGATGTTTTAGTGACTAAGTAGTTAAACACCCAGGAGTACTTCTTGGTGCCTTGAAATCCATGCCACATAACTGCAGTGTCCTTAGTTTGAGTGTGAACCTCTGTAACATGTCATCCCCTCAGCTTTCTTCTTCTTTCTCTGATATTTTCGCTTGCAGTACATTGTTATTTAAAAAATAAGGAGCATTGAATAAGAGTATTGTCCTCATTGCCAGTCAGAAATACATGTTTGGATCTAATTATATCACATTGCTCATGCTGATACTCTGTCTTGCTCAGTCTCAGTTTCTCTATAATAGAGGGTTAACCTCTCCCTCTCTCCATCCCTCTCTCTCTCTCTCTCTCTCCCTCTCTCTCTCTCCCCCTCTCTCTCTTCTTCAGTGCCCAGGGGTCTTCAACTCTCCATTCAGGCCAGCCCCCCATGAGACAGAGCTGCTGCTCAGACAGGTCAAGTACCATGCCCCCACCAGACTGGCCCCCAGGGGCAAGGCTTGTCTCTTGGGCATGCCTGACTCAGCTGCAAGTTTCCCTAGTAGCCTTGGATCCCCATGGATCAAAACCACTGGAACCTTCTGCTTCTCCAAGCCCATATTACCCCCCATTGTCAGCAAGAAACAGCAGGTGAGATGGTCAAAGGTAGGAACATGTCAGACATAAACAGGTGGAGACATGTGGGAACAATATAAATGAGAAGCTACAGGGACATGTAATGTAAGGTGGGAGACTGAGAAAAGACGGAGGAATAGAGCATGCAAAAGAGGTGAAAGAGAGTATTAGTTTTACAAAGTGTCATACTAATTATTAGAGCTCCTTTTCTTTCGGGGGGCGGGGGTTCTAGATGAAAGCAGAGATCCTTTAAAACTCCTCTCATGGAAGAGTGACATCATTAAAACATGGCAGACAGCTCCCTCAGGGGATACAGCACAAAGCCATTTAGTGACTATATTTCAGTGAGTACTGTCTGTGTGACTGTCTGGCTATGTGTTGCTGTCAAGTGTTCGTGTACCACAGTGTTTGAGTGTATCAACAGTGAGTCCCATTAGGGCAATTATTTCAAACTTTTACCTTGTTTATGATTAATGAACGATAACTTTGCTGCTTATTGGTTTCTCTCATTTTTGACCCATGCATTCTTCATATTTCACATTGTGATTGTATTCCAAGTGATTAAACAAATGTGTGGTGTTACCACTGGTCACGATCCATGTTGTATTCACCACTGGTAGTCATGACTGATAGGACCCAATCAGGAAGCCAACGTTGGTGTCTACATTATCGTTTCCAAAAATCTTAGTTTCTGCTCGTCCAGACCACAATGCACCCTGGAGATTTCAAACTAAAATAGGGCCAGCAGGAGTTTTTGGGGGCTCGAAAACACCAGAGTGGTGTGGATGCCAGGTGTAAACATAGCTAAAGTGATGTGTTTTAAAACTAAAATATATTCGTGTGGATATAGCCTGAAGCTCAGTGTTTGTAGTCGTGTCATCTATATCGCCTGAACATCAACTAAGATGAACGAACATGAGGCATTATTTTTTTAAGTGGACAGTTCATGAAAGCACATTTGGGGAACCAAATTAACTGACATGGACAAGATTAAGTGGGTGTCATATCCCATACATAGCTCTCATTTGTGTTCCTCATACTTATCCAACCAGTATCATCCATGCTGTGACACATACACAAGGACTTATTTGTAAATTCAATGAAATTCTGACAGTTTATTGTATTATATTATTTATTTTTTGTATGCATTGAGCCACTGGAAGAGAATATCCAATGTATAATATGCATTAGTTATTATTATTCCTTCTTGCTATCTGTTGGATGTTAGTCCAATATTCGCTTGCCTTTTTGGCTGGACCACAACAGCGGGGCCAGACCTGTAACTGTAAATGTCCATGGTTGACTGATTGACTGACTGATGGAGCTGGGTTATCCAAGTTACACCACTTGTTGACCGGCCGAGTGTTGGAGTTTCCCCATTGGCCATTGCTCTTACAAAATGAATTGGCACAAACTGTTTCTTTTGTTTACAGCCAGCAGTGTTGCCAATATAGTCAAATCTAGTGACTTTTTGGACAAACCTTAGCTCCTTTGACAATCACCAGTAATGAGTGAGAATCACAGCACCACTGTTGTCTTTAACTTATGTGAATGGTGATTTTGCAGTGCAGAGCAGCAGCTTGGAATGGCTTGAGCTTGTAAATGGCTAGCAGTCAGTGGCTTAACTGCTAGTCAAAATGTAGTCTTAATGGGCCATGTTCACTGTTTCATACTTGTTCCTCTGTCTGACAACAGAAACAGAAAAACGTGAATGTAAATGAGGACAGCTTAACTGGGAATTCAGATGTATTGAAATACTGTATATGTGAGAACAGAGAGTAGGAGAGAGGCTAACAGATAAAGGGCTGAAACCAGCTGACACTAGGCGGAATGCAAATACGATGCAATGTTGTCAGTTTTTCAATCAACGGGAGCTGTAGATGGCTTCCAGGGCAGGTAGATGTCTGTTGGTGATCTTCTGGGCTGTGTTGTTGACTCTCTGCAAATCTTTTTATCCACTGCAGAACTGTTGCCATACCACACTCGTATCCCATGTGTCAGGGCACTCTCCTTAGAGCAGCGGTAGAAGAACAAGAAAGACACTAGCAGCTGTTGTGGCATGTTAACTTTCTTAGGTGTCCATAAAAAATAAAGTTGCTCTTGTGCCTTTTTGTGTGTGCTCAGGACCCTGAAACTTGAGACTCTTCTCTGTCCATTCTTTCTCCATCTATATACAGTGGGAGATGGTCATCATGTTTTCTCCTGAAGTCACTGATGAGGTCCTTTGTTTTTTGGTGTTGAGTACCAAGTTGTTTTCTGAGCATCAGCTTTTTAGCCTCTGTACCCTCTCCTTGTAAGTGAGTCCTTGCCCTCAGTAATCAGCCCCACCACTATTGTGTCATCTGCAAATTTAATGATTGTGTTTGTGGTTTTGTATGCTGTCCTAGGTGTACAGAAAGTAGAGGAGGGGGCTCAGCACAGAGCCTTGTGGAGCACTTGTGCTGAGTAACAAGGTGGAGAACTGGTGGGGACCCATCCTGACTGTGGCTGGTCTGTTAGGACAGCCTTTATCCTAAGGTAGATGTTGTGTTCAAAGCCTAGGTGACAAAGCTTGGAGACCAGTCTGCTGGGTAGGATGGTGTTGAATGCAGAGCTGTAATCCACAAACAACAGCTGTGCATATGCTACCCATTGTTGTAGGTGTTGCAGAACAGTGTGGAGGGCAATGGCAATAGCATCATCTGTTGATCCGTTGGCTCTGTATGCATATTGATATGATGAGCAGCAGTCTGTCCAGGCACTTCATGATTATTGGTGTTAAAGCAACTGACTTGTAGTCATTAAAGCAGGTTATAAATTTCCTTTTCAGGACTTGCACTATTTTTGAAAGATTTTAGGCATGTGGGAACAATGCACTCTGCCATTTATAGATTGGAAATTTTTGGGAACACTCCAACTATCTCAGCAGCACAGGCTCTGAGAACCTGTCCTGGAACTACATCCAGACCAGCTGCTTTCCGTGTGTAAATATTACAGAGTATGCGTGTGACCTCAGCAGACTGTACGATAAGTGTCTGTCTATTGTAAGCTGTAGCTGGAGCAGTGGGCTGTATACTTTGCCATGCACAGTGGGGGTCTGAGTTGTCAAACTGACTCTCAACCCTTTGCTTGTAGGCTGCCTTGGCGTCTCTGATATTGTGGAGCTCTATGTTGCCAGACTGGAAAACCATGTTGCCAGCTTTTAGCAAGAGTTTGACAGTTTAGGTCATCCATGGTTTGTTGTTTTAAAAAACACAGATGCCTTTTGTGGTGGTGACAGAATCTACACAGCTTTTTATGTTATGTTGTCTTCATCTGCTAAGAGGTCCCAGTGTAGTTAAAACATTGCTGTAGCTGCTTAGAAGCTCCCTCAGGCCGTACTTGTATATCCCTGGTAGGTGGTTTGACCGTGTTGATAAGAGGTTTGTATGCTGGAGTTAGAAACAGGGAGAGGTGGTCAGATTGGCCCAGATGGGGGAAAGGTGATGCTCTGTACTGTTTAATGTTGCTGTGCACATGATCAAGTGTGTTTTTTCCTTTGGTGGGGCACTCCTCATGTTGATAAAGTTTTGGGAGAACAGTCTTTCTTGTTTGAAGTCGTCCACTATTATAAAGACTCTGGCAGGATGGGCACTTTGTTGTTTGCTAATGACAGTTAGCAGATATCTCAAAGCTGTTGTAATATTAGCATCTGGTGGTATGTGTACAACAGTGATTATGGCAACTGTGAATTCACACAGCATATAGAAATGGTGACATTTTCTTTGTGAAATAATCCAAGTCTGGAGAGCAGTGGTTATCAATAACATTTACATTGTTGCACCAATTATAAATAAAACACAACCACTGCACATCGAACTGATGTTTAGTAGTTCATGTCAGCTGTATGATATGTTGCATACGTTGCTCTCAATAATAAATTAACTAAAAGAATACTAATAAAAGAGTGCCAGCACCATGAGTGCTGAGTTGCTGGGTGTACATGCATCGCCATCTTGCGTAGCACGTGTCAATGTAGCTATGTGATTTTGTGCATGCATATGTGTGTATGTTAATGATTTGATGAGGAGCCATTTCAGCATTTGTGTTATTTACGCTCTGTAGCTCTTTATGGCAAAGTGCTTTCCCTATTATTAGTTTCTAGTAATGTAAAACATAAGTGAGCAGAAATGAGGCGTGGATTTGTCTCATTTTATTAGCTGTACTTCACACACACGCACACACACGCACACAGACAGCTGGCTGTAGTTAGAGTGAGTTCATTAATGGTGTCAGGAATGTCTCCTTGCACTGACATGGAGAATACATTATTTATCTATATTTATAGATGTCTGTCTCTCTCTGTCTCTGCCTCCCTGTGCTTCTTTGTTTTGTATGTGTGATTAGTGCAGGAAGTACCCCCCCCCCCACCCACTCACCCACCCACCCCCTTCCCTGGTGTGATAACTATCTAGTGGTGATGGATAAGGTTGAGGTGCTGGCTGTGGAAGTGGTCAGGCCAGGCCACCGATCCCATGGCGATAGGAGCAAGGACAGGGTCCCTGTCCTTCCCTCTATCTCTCCCCCTTCATCCTCCCTCCTTTTTTAACACCAAACAACAACTGAAGGTCACCTCAAACAAAGCAACAACATTTAAGTTAATCTGCACTACACAAAGTTTACACATCATTTGCAGAAAAGAGTATACATACATCCACAAGTTATACAGTAATGCACGTTTAGAGGAGGCAGTAACTTGTCCTTCTTCACCAGACACCTAAAAGTTTCAATATTAATTCGGTATTTGTAACTGAAAAATGTCTTTGCATGTCAGATTATTAGCATTTCACACAACTAATGAATAGTGAAAACAGCATCCTTGCTACTGGTCCAGAACTAGAAAGTATAAATATAATTTAGTTGGAGTTGGAATCATTTTGCATTTACTCTCAAAAGTCAGTAACCCTTCTATTGGATATGTTTCACATGTATTCAATGTCTTTAGTGCAATTGTTCAACAATCACGATGAAGTCTTAAGGGGACACAAGAGGGGAAGTGAGGTTAGGCATGGAATGGTACAAAAACTTATTGCTAAAAATTACTTTTCTTTGTCTTTGCAACTTTGATATATCAGTAGACATCAGAAACCGATCACTCCCGGGAAGGAGCCACAATGTCAAGTAGATGTACAAGGAATAAAATGACAGACAGCTGTTTCAAGTTTAACTGACTTTTTGTGAGACTGCTCCCAAAAATCTGTTAGGAAGTTGCACATCAGTTACATTTCATGCAAATACAATTGAAGCACTCAAAGAAACAGTGTCTTTTTTTGCATACAATATATACATATGTATGTATTTTGTATTTTCACAATTAACAAATCACAACAAATGATTTTAATCTGTTGGAGCCTAATATAAATGATGCAGTAAAACACATAAAAATATAGTTGCTTGTTATTTTTGGAGCATTAAGTAAAATACATTAAAATGTTTTTCTTTTTTTCACGAGACAAATCCCAAAGAAATGATAAGTAAAAGCATTAAAAGGGGGAACAGGAGAAAATCTGATTAAACCACTTGTCTTTGAGGCCAATCAGACAAGATAATAAATAAGCAGCTCAATGTGTATATGTGTCCTAGATTTTCTCCATATCTCTATTCTCTCTCTGCATCCTTCCCCTTTAACATACTTAATTTAATTTTTCTTCACTCTATTTTTCTTTCTGTCTGTCTGCTTCTCTCTTGCTCTCTATGTCACAGGAGGAGGCATGAAGTGGATTGGCCTCTGGTTTTAGCACTAAGCCATATCTACATGGGAGAGAGGGATCCGGAAAGACAGAGGTTGGGTGTGAAACAGAAGGATACAGTGATCATTATCTGATTCTTGTGTCTGTCGCTGTGGATGTGGTTATTACAGGGTCTGTTCAGAGAGCCAGGGGAAGTGTGGGAGCAGCGTGTACATTGTCCTGACCTGACATTGCATCTGCAGACCTCTTACACACACCTGGAGGAGGCCCAGAACCAGCTACGACAACACAAGTACGTAAGATTCAACAGTGGGCACATATACACACACAAAAACACCCACACAGAAAAGTAGACTATAAAAGCATTCTCATATACACCCACACAGACATGAACATAAACTATAAGTGTCTCATAAAAGCTTTTCTTTAATTATACCATTATATTATTATATTATATTTTTTCTTTCATATATGGCAAGGCATGCAGTACATGCTTGTGAACACATACACAAGTAAGCACACGTATATTGTATGAACTCAATGCGGTCACTGGCAAATTCATGCAACATTAAGTAGCAAATGGACATATCCTTATTATGAAAACTAATGGATGTATGCCATTAGATTATTTTAAGACCACTTTATACGTTTTTATATATATATATATATATATATATATATATATATATATATATAAATAGTGTCACAGTCTCTTTCTGCTTTATTCAAGGCTTGTATTAGTTTTAATTAGGGATTGTGCATGTGTATGTGTGTGTCTCACTAAAACACAGTAACCTCATTACCACTCAGGATAATCTACTCAGTCACGTGTGTGAGAAGTACTGTTATTAACCTTCTGTTTGATCTGTCTCACACAATAATTTCCATGACTACAGTATAAAAGACCACCCAGTTTTCATGTCACTCCAACCTTTTTCAGTCCTGTGTTCCACTAAGATCAAATGACTAAACAGACATTTTATGAAGGATCTTGCACATCTGTTTTTTTTACCTTGTGTCAGTGTCTTTTGTGTTGTTTTTTTTTTGCTTGCTACATTTCCTGCACTCTGGATTCATGCTCAACCCAATGGCTATTTGATGCTAAAGGCTAACCTGAGCTGAACTCAAACCTTTATGACATTCAACTCTTTTTTCTGTCTTGCCATTCGCCAACCAGAGGAACAGGAAGTATGTTCCATCATCCGAGCCACAGCAGTAATTCCTTTACACAGCCAGCCTAGGCCAAGAGCTTCAGATCGTAGATTCTACACTGACTCCAAGAGGAGGTAGGTTGAAAACTACAAACACAAACATTATTCTTCTTCTTATTATTATTATTATTATTATTATTATTATACATTTAGTTATCAGGTATATGTATATGTACCTAAATGAAGTTGTGAATGGAGAACACATTCTCACTTAGCCAACACAGTGTGCAGAGATGCATAGCTAATGAATGCTTCCTTTCCTGCCTGGCCTCCACACACACAATCCATCAAGGTGAAAATACCCACACAAGCCCTGTGTGATACCAAGTGGCAACCTTTTTATATGCAGTCTATGTGTGATACACAGAGTAACATAGATGTAAAAGCTGCATATGACCCATTTATACATGACTGCTGTCACATATGCATAACAAGTTAACCAAAGACATAGTGAAGCAAACACATTGTGGCTAAAACACACAGTTACACAAGACCATATATACAATTAGCTTTCTGCATAATAGAGCTATTGTGTATCACTTCATTTAAAGGGGTTGCTTCAGTACGTTTTTATGGAAATTCAATGTGAATTTGTGTGAAAGTTTTTCTTCTTTACTGTCACCTCGTGTTAATGCAGCAACTGTAAACTATATTAACTGTATGATTAAGAGTCAAAAGTCTTTGAGACTGAGAACAGCAAAATTAAAAATTGAAAGGGAAGGAATTTCTGTCTAGTAGGCTCTAGGTTTTTAGTGTAATTTTTTTTGTATTGCTCATAGCTGTTTTAACAGTTTAACAGTTTCAGTGTCAGACCTACATTAAACCCAGGTCAGGAACTTGGTCATGAGGGCAGCTCAGACATCACCTTTCAGCCAAGGGCAGATTGATGGCAGTTGTGGGTTTATCCTGGGGTAACCTGGGTTTCGGTCTGAAAGATATTCTCCCCTAAAAGAAAGGAGGAAACGTGAGAAGAGAAGCAGTGCAGCCTAACCCTTTCAACTTGAGTTGCACAAATTTGTCAAAAGTGACAGCAATTTAATAAATCGCCGCTCTCCATCACACGCATATGCACACCCACCCACACACATACACACAATTCCCAGTTATGCCCTCCACTGCCCCCTCTCCATGTATACGTAAATGAGGTATATGCATGGGTGTGTGTGCGTGTGTGTGTGTGAGTATGTTAGAAAGAGAGTGTGTGTGCGTGGGCCCTGCAGTCTGGTCCAGGCATTAGGTAATTGACTGTGTCTTTGCTCAAGGCCTTTCATGGATCACCGTCCTTTATTAGCTCACTTCCTAGCACACACATACACACATATATGCATGCACACACACACGCGCGAAGTTCCCAGCAGCTCCACCCCAACCTCTTACCGCCCCCACCACCAGCACCCAGACCCAATTGCCCGGAAACGAGGAGTGAAACAAGAGAGAGAGAAGAGCAAGGGAAGGAGGAGAGAGCAGCGACAGGGGAATGAACTAACACAGCCCCAGGAAGTAGAGATAAATAAGTATGGGGAATGAGTGGGCGGGTGAATGGGGTCTCCAGCAGCTGACAACAGGGGTTGGGGGAGTAGGATCAGTTTTGCTGGATGCGTCTATGCTTTATTTGTTTAATACCGTATTGATGGAATGCTTATAATGTCTTTGTGTTTCAGCATGTGTGGTAAATGAAAATTTTCACTAATGCTAGTGAAATTGAAGCCAGCAAGGACAATTTGACTCACCATTAAAATTGGACACCACTTTCTAATTTTGCATGTAGAGTGAGAAAGACTGTCCTGTAAAAAAATAGCCCATAGGTCATCTGTACAAGCATTTATGCATATTATGTCCCAGTTGTTTGGGTTTTCATTTTATTGTTATTGTTTATCAATGATAGTTCTAATGTTAAGGAAATACTTACTTTAACCCAAGCCAGGATCTTTCCCAGAACCTAACCAAGTAATTTTGTGTCTAAATCTAACCAAACTGTGACCACCCCATAAACTTAACCACATGTTTATATTGTAACCATGATGGAAAAGGTCCACTTTGCAGCTGATGGTACACTGCAT
The DNA here is from genome assembly GCF_046630095.1 of Trachinotus anak. Taxonomy (NCBI): domain Eukaryota; kingdom Metazoa; phylum Chordata; class Actinopteri; order Carangiformes; family Carangidae; genus Trachinotus; species Trachinotus anak. The sequence goes on along the minus strand of NW_027273862.1, from coordinate 11,316,303 downwards.
GTTTATATATCTCAATTTACATGCAGACATTTGCATTGTATTTCAGGCCACAGGTCAAAGCATTAGCCATCAGTTAACCTTATTTTCAACTAAAAAAAAAAAACTAGCAGACAAAACATGTACTTCGCAGTACATCATGGCTGGAAAGTATGATTATGTATAATGTGAGATGATGAAACAGAATGCCTGTCGGGTTTGGGTCGGGTTCAGTTATCACTCTCTCAGACTCGGGTCAGGTTTGGACAGAAATATGCAGCCTGAACCACATATAGTGCACATACAGCTATTCTTGATTATCTAAGTGTCTCCCTTATGGATGCTGCAAAATGACATATTCTTACTTGCTACAACTTACATGCCTAAACAACATCTGCACACACATCAATGTAAGGACAACTCCACCACCCCTCACTCTCATGCTGGCTTAACGTGACCTCCTTTTTCTCTGTGGTGACTCTGCTGCTGCGTAGGAAGTTGTTGAAGAGAATTATAAAGATAGTGGTGCCTGCTCTGAGCTCAGTCATGTCATGCTGCTGTCACTCAGAGCTCATCAGACTTCAGATTTTCCCCCTCTTGTCTCTGTTTGTTGCGCCATCTTTGTGTAGCCCTCTCTACCTCTATTTACTCTCTCTCTTCTCTCGCTGTGGTAATTAGTGCATTAGTCCTATCGTTGGCATCACCCCCAGCTACAGCAGCAGCCAGCAGAGCTTCTTGTCACAGCTCAGAGGGCCAATGGAGTGGACAGCTCAACCCTGGTACTCATCATCTTCATACCGTGCCCAGCCAGCCTCCCCCCAGCTACATTATCTAGCTATGTTATCCAGCCATGCTCCTAATTATTTTCAAGCCCAGCCAGAGCCCTCTCACCCAGCCTCTGCCACATTACCTAGCCCTGCTTGTAATCATCACCTTAAGCATGCTTCAGCCCTCTACACAGCCCGGAGCCTCATCATTAACATAGCCCATTTTTTTTGGAGTTCCAGACCGTGGCTCTCTGGCTTGACCATCACAGCTCTTGGCAGTATGTACACAGCATCCCAGTCCAAACCAAGCCCTAGAAATAACCCATGACTCCTGGAACTTTATTTACCTTAGCCATCTGTGTCACAGTAAGAAAGGCTATCAATGCAAATGTGGCCCAGCCTGTCTGGACACACACATATCCACGCATAATCACATGACAGTCCCAACCTCTCCAGAAACCCAGTTGCCCCAACCCAGGCCAAGAGGGGCTGTGTAATTACTGCCCTTTCTCCAGCTCCCATGTTGCCTTGCCTTGGCTTCTTTGGTTCCCCACCAAAGGTCAGCTTCATAGACTTCAGACCCTCCTCTGCAGCCCTGCCCCTTATGCATTCACATTCCTCATCACCAGCCTGAAAATCAAAGCTCTCCCCAAGAATTTAAACTCCCAACTTTACTGTTTTTGTCTAATAACCCTGTCATACCAACACAGTGACGCTGGTTGAACTTACATGTGGTCGACCTAAATGGGTCAACATGTGTCATCAGATTTGGCTTTGCAATCCTTCTCTGGACCAGGGTGGAATGGGAAATCAGTTTAATATTGTGATAGTTAACTGAAATCTAACTGATTAGTCTAAAAAAGCGACATTTACAGATCGATAGAGAGAGATTACAAGTGATTGACTAAGGGAGAGTGAACATGTGTAAGAGAGATATTCATCTTTATTTGGTATTGATTTGATATAACTGGCTGATAAGTCTGTATATTTCTATGATTCAACAATAATATGTACGGATCTTCTGTTGTAGCATGGAGATCAGTGTCAACCAGAGATTAATGTTATGACAACAGTCTAAAAAATAGGTCAAAAATGTTGAAATTTATTGTGTTCAGTGAACAGCATGTTGATGAACAGCATTTCACAGAGATTCCAAATCAGCTCTATTGTTTAAAGTTTAATATGTTCAATTCTCCAGACTTTGTTTTTTTATGTTTTAGGGCCAATTAACCATTGTAACATTAAACACTGGGACTATTGTGTGTTCTCTTCCATTTTTTACGGTATCAACTTATTGTTTTAAATCATACTGAATGGCTAAAATTACAGTGCTGTACTATGGTAATCACACTTCTCACTCAACGATGACAAGAATGTGAATTATTTTGTTAACAGTTTGTTATGAAGAAAGACTGTGAAAAGCTTGTTTTTGTGAGTGAACAGTGCCTGAACCTGTTAAAGTTGGAAAGTTTAAAACAGCCAAAACTGTAATATTTATTGTAACAGAAAATACACAAAAGGTTTTTAATGTCTGCACCAGCAATGGCTAATTTCAAATGCAGATATGGGAAAGCCCTCTCTGTCCATGCTAATTTTGTGGTTGTGTTATTAGCCATGTCACCAGCGGTACTGCCTGTAACCAAAGGGGATAGCTAATTAGGAGGCTACGTGCTAATCAAGTACACTACAGTGAGTGGTCACGTCTGTGTCTGTCTGTGCTCCGAGCCTTTCCTTCCCCTCGTATTAGACTGACACCCGTCACAACTTTCAGAAGCTAGCATCTGAGCAGAACCAACACACACTGATATACACCAGAACACATGTTTGCACAGGCATCTTTGTTTTCCTGAATACATGCACATTGACGTATACAATTACATGCATACATATGAATTCATGCATATACACAAACCACTGCTGACAGCCTACCCACATACACTCTTTAATGTTGCCCAGTATTGTCCTTGTTACCTCCTCTCGCCCCAACACACACTCAAACACACACCCCTTCTCACACCACAGTCTCCTCCCAGCTACTCTGGTGTGGCTTTATGATTGTCATTATTGTGTTGTGGGTACAAAGCTTCAGGCAACAGGGACAGGAAAAGTGTGTCTACACACATACACACACACTGGCTCACTCTTAATGGCCTCAGCCGTAATGTATCACCGTGATGCATACAACTGATGTATGAGGGATCTTTTTAATGGGAATGGTATTCATTAGCAATTAATACCTAAACTGAAATAGGCCACAAGTAGAGACAATGGAATTAGGTGGGGCAGGGGCAGCAAATGCATGAACCCGTATGTGTCCACCTTTTATGTGTGTGTCTGTGTATGTATTTCATATGTTACCATGTCCATCCATCTATCCAGCTCTGCTGCATTAGTGTCCAGGTTACTGCAGTGAGAGAGAAAGAACGCTAATTCTCCATAACTATTTTACGGCGTGTGTAAAACTCTGCAGCCCCTTCATTTGCACAGCTGTAAAACATTCCCCCTGCCACACTCCTTCCTACTCAGGACCTCAGATTTATCAATTAACCCAACACTTCGCTTCCATTACGATGGCATTTTGCACTGCATACAGAGTAACGATGAGGGCCGAGTGCACACAGCGTGATATTAAATGGACAGTCGCAATTAAATGATTAGCAGTCATATTTTGGTGTGACTTAAGAGAATGAATGACATTAGACTTTATTATTTATGTTCAAAGCTGTTGGACCTGACTTGACCAGATTGATTTGGGTCACTTCAGACCAATTTTTTAACTTAATTGTATGAATTTATGTCAAGTGCCTGTTTAAAACTAATAAATAAAGAAGGGTGATGGCAAATTATCGTTAAAAATATTCAGCTTTGTGTAGGATTGAGTAGACGGTCTAGATTTGTGATTTTAGGCCTAAGTTGAGGCCTCGCCACTCCAAGTCTGAAACAAACGTACAAGGCGGAAACAAATTTAAAACAAATTTAACTAACAACCAAGCAAACAAAAGATGAATTGAGAATTAAATAACTATTTTTACACACATGAACCTTAAAAGGTCCGGTGTTTTTAAAGCAATTTTATGTAAATTTTTAGTGTTAATTCTAATGGCATAAGTGTTACTGTGAACAGTGATAGAATACAGCTTAATAATAAGAGGTAGAGCTAGACAATTAAATCCAGAGAAATGTTATAATTCTTATATTATAACATGAAGCAAAGGAGACTCAAGTACTAAAATTCGGCTGGGAACGATACATTTTAGATGTACTGTAATATTCAATTCAATTTCAATTCAATTCAGTTTTATTTGTATAGCACCAAATCATAATATACATTATCTCAAGGCACTTTACAGGGTAAGGTCGAGACCTTACTTTGTTATAGAGAAAAACCCAACAGATCCCACAAAGAGCAAGCGCTTGGCGACGGAGTACTTTTGTACTGTGGTTCTCTTAACACAATTACCAAGACAACACAACCACAAGCAGAGTAAAATGCTGTATTAAAATGCTTAGTTGTGCTGCATTAAATTACACTGATAGCATTTTGGTAGTGATCCATTTTTTTTGCAGTGTTCAAAGCATCTTGCCTGGTACATGAGTTCTCTAAAATTCTGAACAGAAATTCATTCTATCATTAGCATATATGTACGGTCATTAGAGAAAAATGCATTATTTGAGGAAACAACAAAGGCCCAGACAAAACTTAATAATACTGTATAAAATGCTTTGTCATCATGGTTTATTTGAGATGAAGTCAAGCTTTAGATATTTAGATAGTTTCCTCTCCATGTGTACATGGATGTAAGCGAAAGCAGGCAGACAAGCAGGATAAGGATGTCTGTGCTTTTATGGACCGCCTGTCCCTGTGCGGATATGCTCCACTGAACCATACTGTATGTAGTGTGGTATAATCACTGCCTATCTCTATCTCTATCTATCTCCTGCCATCACTCTTTCTTTCCCTCACTGTCTTGTTTATTTGCACACTTGTTCTCTTTTTCCCTGCCTTCATCTGCAGTACCTAGCTGCAACTTTTTTCAGCCCCCCCCCCCCCCCCGATCCCCACCCTGTATGTGTTGTGTGTGTGTGCTATCAAATAGCTGAGTGCACAATACTTATACACAGACGCACGCAGACTTACTTGAGGAACATGACAGCCCTCTCATACAGCAGTGTGTTGGTGATAGAAGTCAACACTGGCTGTGAAATGCTAATGGTTGTGATGAAGCTTCAGTGCAGATGGACACAGAGGATACAGCAGACAGGATACATAGCCTTACATGTGTGTTTTGCCATCAGAAAAGCTAAAGAATACATTTTCGAATCGTAGGTAGATGTTTTGATTCTCTTATGTTGCCTGTGTGTGCTCACTGTTCTGTTTGTCCATAGGAATTATTGTCTATTGTTTTAATCCACTCATTTTATAATTATTGATTCCCACTCATTCTTTTGTTTGTCCATCTGTTTTGACATTGTACCCTTTTATACAGCCTCTTTAAGGCAGGAATGTTGCACCTTTATTCTGTATAAAAAGTGCAAACACTTAATGGGGGGGGGCAGTATTGTTGTTTCAACAATAAGAGGTAGACGTCTGTTTAAAAGGGAGAGTTGACATGGTAGGACAGACTGATGCTGTTGTGTTACATGTCACACTTCTGATTGTGGAATGCCAGCATACTATCTTGAATAACACACTGGGATGGCATGATGCCGGCTTTGTTGGGTTCATTGTAAACAAGCAAGCTGGCATAATGGGGGGTCTTCTTAATGGCAATATAGCAGGATCTCTGTTTCTTTCCAATTTTGTACACATTGTTTTGTGCACTTGGTAAGTGGCCTGATATTTATGTGAAAGCCACTCCCTTACCTGTGCTATTAAATGGTTGATATATAGGCATGTGTATGTGCCGGTGCATGTGTGTGTGTGTCTCTGTGTGTGTCTTATTGCAGGCTCATATGGTCACTAGCCAGCACAGAGAGTGTGTGTGTGTGGGGGAGGGGGGTTGAGGTGGCAATGGGATCTGGAAAGGGAAGCAATCACAAACACTTAAACCTGCAAATGGCCTTGATGTCCTGTGCTAAGCAGCCTGTGTTGACTGATGAGCCTGTTAACCCTGGCTGAAACAACTCCAGCACAGGGGATTAGACAGCAACGCTGGTCCCGTCTGTTCCTGGCCCATTTTGCATGGGAATTGTGCATATTTAATCTAAGGTGTGCTGAGGTGCAAAGACAAGCCCCCCTCTTCTCCCTTTCTCATTATAGATGTGTAATAGCACCCTGAGGCGGGGGGGCCTTAATTCACCAGCCCTAGCCCCAGTCTTAATCTTACCCTCAGTCTCAGCCCCACCTTCCCCCAGAGTCTACTGTCAACCCAAATCAAAGTCCTAGTCCCGGCCGTCTTCCCAAGCTTTGTCTCTCCTAGTCCTTTCGTACTGTATGCCTTAAGGTGCCAGTATACTCCACCAAAGTGCTTGTCAGATGGTCAAACAGTGTTGGTAACCCCGTGACATCAGAACTGGGGGATGGGTCCGACAAATTTATCTAAGCTTGTGAAACTGATAACCCAACAAGCCCTGTTGCCTCCAAATGTGCTTGTTTCTAGAATACCTCAGCCTTTAGCCTAGCGTGAGAAATATAAGCCAGGAAGTCCAATCTCAGTAAAATAATTGTTTGGAGGCTTAACACACACCAAATCACTGCACAACAGTTTGTGAGGTAAACAGAAAATATGGCATCCACATTACAAAGTAATCCACCAGGAATGTGTTAGATGATGTCATATTAAGGTGCAGCGGCAGCTGAGCCTGGTTCACCTTTCTGACAGACAACACTGTGTTTTTCTACCACAGCTGATGGACTGGCTCCTTTATGAATGAGAGGGTTGTGTTTTTTTTTCATGCAGGATTGACGTCAGTCTGAATGTGGCTTTAAAAAATTCTTCATGAGCTCTAGAGGTCAGCTTCAAGTTACCCTTCCCTCCCCAACTCCAGCTTACTCTCTCAACTGCCACATCAACTTTTACAACCAACCACCCATCTACATATACTGTATATATGTAGATGTACATATGGATACGGTTTTAATGTATTAGAATGCAAAAGGTATTACCACTAACTGAAAAACCCTCTAGGATGTCAAGCGTAACTCAGGCCTGAAAATGTAACCAGTGTATCCCAAAAGAAGACAAAACAATCACAATCATGTATACACCCTTGCCATTACTGCTGGGGCTTTACAGTGTATCCTTTTTCTTTAGAAACTGGCATATGTTGCAGGACACAGGATAAAATGGATGAAGCAGCATTGGGGTTTGGTACATAAAAATGGACCAGTTTTGGACCCACCTCATTTATGGTGCTTTGGAAAGGTGAGGTCAATAAAGATGTTAAGTTATGTTAATGGTTTCACATGGTGGCTGCATTTTTGGAATGGTGATGGATAATGCTGTGGTTTTCCTGTCACTGTAGCCAGACACTTGCCAACTGTAGCCACTCATTCCTTCGGAATTTGTGTCCTTGTCTGGAGTTGCTGCTGCTGCTTTTTGTTTAAATGGTTTCGGTCTTTGTTTCTTTATGTTGCATTAGTTGTGAATTCTGCATCCGTTCCCTGATTAATGCGATTGAGTGTCAATGACAAGAGCTCTCTGAAGCATCTATCTGTCTAATTCCATCTATCACTCCATCTCACTCTCTCGTCCCTCTCATCCCCTTCTAATCCAGCCAACACTTCTCTCAGCAGGACAGAACAATTAATCTGCCCTCTCATTTACTTGCTCTCTCACCCTTATGTTTTCTTTTTTCCCCTTCATATTTCTCTTCAAACAATGTTGCTTTTCTTGCATCGCTCGTGCATCATATTACTACCTAGAGAGAAAAGTGTGTGTGTGTGTGTGTGTGTGTGTGTGTACGTGTATGTGTGCGTGTAAGAGGGACCCCATGCTGTGTGTGTAATTTCTTGTTTGTACATGGTTCCAAACATCTTTGGTCACTGCAGATCAGGGTAGAGATATATAGAAAGACAGAGAGGTTGAACAAGACAAGGAAAAGATTGAGAGAAAAGGAAAGAGAGGGGGGAGATGGGGAAAAACAGGATGATAACAAAAGCAGCTCGGATTTCACAGACGCATATTTCATCAATCATGTGAATAAGTCGTGGTGATTATGCATGGCGGTGGCAGGCCGGGGGGGGGCCTGATTACCATACACCATAAAGGCTGCTTTCTTATCTCACACACACTGATTAGTTTCTGTCTGCAGATAGCCTCTCACTCCTCGCTCTTTCTCTCACACACACATACACATACACACAGACACTCATGGGGTGCGTCTATCTCTGGCATACACATACATGCAAACAGAAGCACGCACACACACACTCACAAACGCACAGACAGTACTGTTAAAATATAGGTAAATTGGTGGCAGTAGGCCAAGCCCAAGAGCCAGATGAGAAAAGTTTACTGTGCCTCTCATTGCCGACTAGTTTTACTAAATGAGGAGTCAGAATAATCTTGGAAAACTGAACACTTCTCCAAAAACTGTACATTAGAGATTCTGAATAGCACACATTGTTTTTCAAGTAATTTAGGAAGAAAGCGGTTGAAAAGCTAGCTAAAAAACTGAAGTTCTGATCGCTGTTGAGAAAAAGACACAAAATGAGATTTTGAAATGGCTCCTTTTGTGGTTATGTAAAAACTATGGGGTTTTTTTGTTTTTGTTTTTGTTTTTTAAATTTGTTTTGTTTTTGCTAAATATTGCTAAATATGCTCATTTTTTATTTCATGACTCAGTGCTCAGGAAACAGTAACAATCCACCATAAATAAGACCTTTTGTATCTTAAATTAAGGTTCTTTCAAAAGAGGAGAAGCATGGTGTATTTTTCAGCAGCAACAGTATGAAAGGCCTATGCCATAATTCATTCAAATTTATACCAACACATGTGTTGTCTACTTTTTCTTAGTTTTTTTTTTGTAATTGTCACTATGGAGCTGAATCCAAATTGTCTTATTATTTTACTCTCCACCTGATTTGTTGTGAACCTGTGCCTGGTACTGTACGTCATTTTCCTAGAACTGTTACCTTTACATGATGCAGAACAAGAGAGAAAAAGTGAGACAGGAGGATAAGGAGGTGAGGCTGGAGCAAAATTAGCTACGTATGAAAGGCCTCGCTTTGTGTCTCAACCAGGGAATTAGAAATTACTCTTTTCTCTTCTGCTCCCCTCTCTCTCCCTCACTCTGATATATAATGTAAACTAATTTGGTAACCAGGCTGGAGCTGCGTTGCGCTGTCTGAGTGCCTGCATGTGAGAAGTGCGCCTGGGACGCATTAGGGCCTCCTGACAGGGGCCTGGGTGAAATAAGTGAAATTAATGGAGCTCCTTTCATGTCGGACAAGGCCGCGGCACCCCTTTCACGCCGCGTACAGTCACAGAAAAGTCAATACTTTTTTATTACTCCTCGCTTGCCCTACATTCCCCGCTACAAGTGCTCTGCTCACTAATTGGTTTCAGTTTGCAGAGAAAGAGAGAGAGAGGGAGAGGACTCCATCCCAAAGAACACTGAAGCAAATAAATCAATCTCATATTTTTTCTCCCCGCTGTCTTTTTTCATTGAGTAACATCATGGCAGAGAGAGGGAGAGATGAGAGAGAGAAATAGAGGGGAGAGGGAGAGGGTAAATGGTTGGTTAGAGCACGCCTGGTCCCAAGGGAGCATAATGATATCTAGGAGCCTGTTAATGGAGACGAGTGGTTAAAGTGGTCTGGGGCCCTGGCCAGGTCACCCCTGGGGGTTTCTAACCAGCAACTCCACTTCAGCTGGCTGCTTTTGCTTTGGGCTCAGGGGCACAATGGAGCATCCCACCAAAATACAATTTCAGACAAATGCTTTGACAGATTTACAGAAAATGACATTTAACTCAACTGTGTGTGTGTGTGTGTGAGTGTGTGTGTGCATGCGTGTGTGTGTGTTCGTGTCTGTGCAGATGTGGGCGATGTTGGAATAAGTTTTCAAATGCATAAAGGCCTTTGTAGCGATTGTTTGCATGATGTTGTGTTTGTGTTGTGTGTCTTGCTGCACTGACATCATCCAGTATGTAAAATGATCACAAATATTGTCAGTATGCGTTGTTATCTTGGTGTTAATTGTAGCAACATACACAGTGTGAACAGTTTTGAATTTGAATAGTACAGACAATGTATAATTGTGTTTTTACACTTCTGTGTGTGTCTGCAGGTATATGTTTGTGTATAAGTGTGTGCGCATGCATGTGTGTGTGTGTACTGTATGTATGTGGCCTGTCTGTCAGTATGCTGTTCACTGTTAGGCTAAGCTTAAGTGGCAGTGGGGTTGGCCTCTTTCAGAAGCAGCACAGCCACAAAATGATGTGACACTTTGAACCCCCCCCAACCCCGCCCCACCAGCCCACCACCTCCCACAAACACACACACACACACACACACCAATCAGCCTCCAGTTAAAGGGAGGTTCCACCAGTCTCGTTTTCTTTCTGCGTCCCAGCTTTCACAGCTCTAGAGTGTGGGCTAGGGTAGGTTTGGGGGGCTACAGCATGTGTGTATGTGTGTGCATGCGAATTTGTGCATATGTGTGTGAACAAGCTGTCACACAGAGCTGGCATCACCATCCAGTTTGCCATCTCTTCCTCAGCTTGACAAGTCCCTGCTCCCTAGCCTGTGGCTATCACACACACACACACACACACACACACACGTACACACACACACACATTATGTCTTGCTGTCGCTGTCTTACTCCTCTCTCACACACACATATGATATGTGAACACAGCAATCACAAAGTCACATGTATTGTTCAGATCCATAAGATGAATAAATTCATAAGCACACTTGCCTACTCAGATGCACAGACAACTATGTGCTGCATATTACACAGTGAGTGTGTGTGACAAAACATGTAGAGTGCTCTGGACAGTGACAGTAAGTCATCAAATAACATCATTCTTATGAAAAATTTAGCTTTTAAACCAGGATTTGCTTCATTTGTTTTTTTGTTGTTTTTTTTAACTGTGTCCAAAAGCTTCTATTGTGTTCTAGTGTGTGTATGTGTGTGCATCTGTCTGTCTGTGTGGGTGTGTGTGTATGTCTGTGTGTTTGTGAGAGAGAGAGAGAGAGAGAGAGATCTTCTCGTCAGTTGTTGGCGTCAGATCGCGGAGGGGTTCTGTTTGTTACAAGGACAGGCTTGTCCCCGCCCCCAGGCGTCGGCATTACGATGATTGTCATGGCGATGGAGTGTGAGTGACAGGCGGGATCACATGTGGTAGCCGGGGAGCAGGAAGCCCGAACCGCCCCAGTCCCTGACATTAGTTTGTCCTTCATCAAAACTTTACACTCGTTTATAACTACTCACTCCCTCTGTTGCAAAATGTCTCTGGTTTGCTTCACTTATTTTACCATCTGTCTCTCTCATGTACTGATCTCCTTCCCTCTTTTATTTCTGTTTATCCTGCTCTTACTCTCTCATTTACATTTCATTTAATATTTTAATATTTCCACTTTTTTCTTTCCCTCCATCTCTCTCGCTCTCTCTCTCTCTCTCTTTCTCTCTCTCGCTCCCTCTGGCTCCCTCCCATTTACTTCTCAATCTTTCTCTTGCTGTCTTCCTTTTGTGCCAAGTTTAAGATATTTTTTTGGATCTCACACAACTTTCCGGGTAATCTAAGTGATCGGTGAAGAGGGCAAATTGGAGAACAGGTTATATCATTTCATACCTATATACAGACACATAGTCACATGCACAATGCATTCCCCAAGCATCCAGGCGGTGTTTTTTTTTTGTCAAGTTATGTGTTGCAAGCGTGTGTGTGTATATGAATCTTTGTATATGTGTGCGTTTTGGTGAGAGCTACAGCTTTTTGTGCATCACAGCAGAAAAGGAGGTCAGGGTTTGCACGGAGACTCAGGCATTCATCATTAGCCTGCTGCCGCTGCCGGTAATGTTGCCCGTTACAGCCGTGATTAAGAGCCCCGCTTAGTTCCAGCAGGCAGTGCAGACACACAAACACACACACATATGTGTGGTACCAACTACCAGCTTTGGTACTTTTACAAAAAAGTCTCTTTTATACCATCACCCAGGTCAGCATGCGTTCATGTGAGTGTATGTGTCGTTTGGGGGCTGCACTGTACATGGTCTCTAACTGCAAGCAGGCTTCAGGGCCTGATGAGAAACCTGTCACAGTTACTCATGAAAAGAGCAATTCATACACATTTGCATGTGTGTGTGTGTGTGTGTGTGTGTGTGTGTGTGGAAGTTGCACACAGATCAGGAAGTTGCACACAGATCCAGTACATATCTAGCATATATGATGCAAATTTAAAAAAAAGTATTAATCTAATTGAAAGACACAGTCTGCTTTCCCTATTGGACAGGTCATCTCATAGTTATTTTAGGCCTTTAATTGGTTTACATATTTGAAGTGGGTGACCATTGATGTTTGGTTTTGTTAATCGTTTTGACTGATTTGTGGAGTTATAACATTGATATTTCAGTTTAATTGATGCAAAAAAAAACAAAAGATTTAATATCCCTGTTTCTTTGTTTTTCCTATTTTTTTCATTTCCTCTCCTCTTGTCCTATCTGCCTTGCCTCTCCTTCTCTCCAGCCGTTCAAGACAGCATTCGCCACCTACGTCTTTGATAAGTTCACTCGTCTGTGCTCCAAGGCAGGCAGCATTGTGTGATACACCTCCTCCTGGCCTGAGAAAATTAAGACAAATAAAGAAAGATTGTCTTTATTATATTGTTTTCATTACAGCGTCTGATGCATTCATGTGCACCTCATGTAGGCTTTTTGTTAAAGAAAACACACTTCACAGTGTTGTGCTGCCTAATATGTGAATTATATTGCCCAGAATGTGTGTGAATCAGTCACTGAGTGGGAAAACGCGACTCAAGCAGGTTTCTGAGAGACAGCATGTGTGCGTACAAGACATGATAGTGCCAGCAGTGGAGAAGTTTTACCATGCTATTTACCAACAGGTCTGCACAGGTAAAAATGTATGACTGGGGCCACTGCATACTGCGTAATAACATACACATATCACACCATATCACAATGCACATCATAGAATCAGGAATTGAACTGCCAACTGCTTGTTGTGTCTTTAATCTGTAGTAACTACGTGTTGATTCTGTATCACAAACCAAATTCAGTTCAGGAGAGAATCACCCAAATCAAGTATAATTTGAATAGTATTAGCAGAAGACCAGGGTCCACATTTAATGATTTCGCAACTGTTAATCAATTGTCAACATAGTCAACAAAATAGTGTAAAGACATGTTTTAATTGTTTTAATGAGGATGTCTAGTATTTTTACAATGTAATATGGGATGCTTGTGGTCATTGATGCTACTTGGACCTGATATCACACCATAGCTGAAAATTGTGATGCTGTGTATTTTATGATTTTATGATGAATCTATTACATGTAATGTACTGTTGAACTGCAAAATAGGTACAACTTGGTAGATTATAAGGTCATTGATGACCATAATTAACTTCAAAAAACTAAACAGTGACTGATTATGTTGGGTAATAAATACAAAAGAATCAACACTGTGTGAATGGTGAATTGAATTACTTTCTGCTACCGTTTTTCATTTGTTTTTCATTATCTTGTTATTTGGAGCCTTGTAGCAAACAGGGAAATAATTAGCGCTGGAATATATGGTGACATTTTTTTTGCTAGTCTGACCAACAGTCCAAAACCCAAATACATTCTGTTTCTGAGTCAGAACCATGAAATTTTCACATTTAATAAGCTGTAACCAGTGAAATTTTGCCAGTTCTCGTTTAAAAACAGTTATTTGGTTATCAGTTGTTTCAAATGTAAAAAATATCTTCCACACATGTTCATCTTCTCTCTTCAGTCTGAAACATTTTTTAAAGACTTTTGTTGCTTATATAAAATTAAATTATTGAGACTAGCAACTGAACTTTTGTCTGGAATTGAAAACTATACATGACAACTCCTCCTAGCAGGCCAGAGGCAGAACTTAGTCATGTACTTGTCTGTTTTGACACTGAAGTATACAGTGAGTTCAGTCTGTCCCCTCCATCACTCTGTCCCTGGCACAGACATGACACAAAGCTTTTATCATTAAATCTTCTTTTTAATTCTCGAACAAAAACTCTGCCCTTTCTTCGCCTCTTGATCAACTTCACTCTTCCCTACACCTGTTTTCCCTTTCTTTCCTCTCTGCCTGTCTCTTTGCTCTTCTCCTCTCCCTCTCCTCCATGTTGCTGGCATTCCCATGGGCCTGTGCTATAAGGCGTGGAAGAGGAGCAGAGACAGAGCATTTAGTAATGGCTTCTTAATGGGCTTGTCGACAGCCACATTAGAGCGCACAGACAGCGGGCGAGACCGGGCAACGATATGCCAAGCCAGATGCCATGCCAGCTGTGGCACTCCGCTCTCTCACTCACACTCTCATTTGTAATCACATCTCTCATACGGATGGACGCCATGTGCGTAACGGAGAGAAAGCAGACAGACAGGCACGTCCCCTCCTTGTTCCTGTCAGTATATTCTTTTCATCTGCTCTGGTCCTCCCTTCTGTTTGTTTCTGTCAGGATCTTTTGTGCTCCGTTCTTTTAAGTCATGGTTTTAGGCAGCAACAGTTTTCTAATGTGTTTTTTTACAGTGATGCAGTGGTATGAAAATGCATAGCTAAACTGTAATCACTGGTCTGTGAATGCAACTTAAGAGACAATTGTTGTTTATTACACAGTACTCATTACTTTATTTGTTAAGATCTGAAAAAAACTGCTGAAACACTAAAAAGATGCATCTCAGGGCAAGAAACATGAGTCCTCCGAGCAACATACAGGTTTTAAACAAATTCCCAGGTTAGACTTGTTCCTGAAGATGTAACAAAGGCAAATAGTTCCCTGAATCATCTGTTTTGAACATCCATCATAGTTTATGGGCCGACTTCCTGGTTCAGCTGACCAACTAAACTTTTTAGACCAATATGATATAAATATTTAAGAGTTCAAACAAAAGCATGAGCAACGTCTTGATGTAGCATAAACAAACATTTTTGATGACAATTTAATTAAACTTAGTTTATGTCCAAAGAATCATGACCAGAATATGCACTGACGGGACATATCCAAGATCATGTTTTACTTTCGAATTAGTTGTTTTAGATAATCTGGCTAAACAGCCATTTTGTTTACAACCTGCCTGAGCGTCTGATCGCTCAGGCTTTCTGCCTCCCTGTGAATGAATTCCTGGATCAGCAGTTACTCTGGTGGTTGCAATGTAATTTTCACAGATACAAATTAAAAGTCAAAATAATGAAATAATTATTATATTAATAATTATTATATTATTCTGGATTGAGGGTTGATTTTCTGTCAGATTCTCAGTTAATAAAAGTTGTATGTATATGTCCAGAGAGGAGATGACACATAAAGAGACGTTTTTTCAGCTGTTACAACTAAATTAGAAGGATGTTTTAATCTAAGAAACTGATGCAGGGGGGAAAGAAGGAAGAGTATGATAAAGTAAGGGGAAAATGAAGACAGAGAGAGGGAGGTCTGATTAAATGAATAGATGGATGATTGAATCAATTAATGAATGTTAATGTGCTACAGTGTAACCAGGGACTGTAATGTCATTGCCAAAGGTCTTATAGGTCTCCAGTAGGGGGAGCCATGTGTCAGTGACTCCAGTCTATGTCAAGGACCTTAATCAGAACAATAGTGTGTGTGTGTGTGTGTGTGTGTGTGTGTGTGTGTGTGTGTGTGTGTGTGTGTGCATGCTGCCAAAGACTGAATAGTCAGAAGGTGGTTCTTTGTTTCCCCATCTGATCTGATCTCGTTGTTACCAAATTTTCCTGCATCAGCGATGATCAAGTGTGATGAGGATGCAAAGAGAAAAAGGTGTGTGTGTGTGTGTGTGTGTGTGTGTGTACGCGCGTGTGTGTTTGTACACCTCAAACCGTGTATGTGCATGTGTTTATGTGTGTTTATGTATTGGCAGCTGATAGTATTTTAGGTGCTGAAGCCTACATACAGACTGGCGGCCCACTACACCATATCGACAGCTGCCAATTGTCACTCTAGTGACTGACAGTTCTGTATTGATGGACAGGACCTGCTGACAGAGAGATGGAGGACAAAACAAGAGGAAACAGAGCACCATTGGTAGAGAGTTAGTGGATAGGGGCAGAGGAGACAATGAAAGGAGGGAGAAAAAAGCTAGCGGACCTCTGAAACTTTCTCAAGGTCATGGTAAGGAGAGAACAGGAGG
Source organism: Trachinotus anak (assembly GCF_046630095.1). Lineage (NCBI taxonomy): Eukaryota > Metazoa > Chordata > Actinopteri > Carangiformes > Carangidae > Trachinotus > Trachinotus anak. Next base: position 11,300,262 of record NW_027273862.1, on the reverse strand, counting down.
GGAGTGGGAAGCAAAATGTCTAACCTGGGTCAGTTTACTTTCAGTTCTATTACGAGGGTACATTTTCTTTAGAAGTCCAACACTGAATATTGTTTATACTATAAGGACTCACTTATACATTATAGTGATGGTGATGCTCTACAGTGAATGCTGTTTATGCCATTTAGATTGACACTAATAAATAAATACATTTTGACTGAATCAGAAACATACAGAACATATTAACATCAACTGTGAGAAATACTATATTAATATCACTGAAATAAAACTCCTAATAAACCTTTGTCCAAAGCATTTTGGCGTTTTGACTTGTCATAGTAGGAAAAGCGCTAGTGTTGCCATGAACACCCACGATGGTTCTGTTCAATTCAAGTGTCCCAATGAGCCATGACAGTGTGGCTGTGATCCAGCATTGTCAATACCAAAACCCTGAAACTGAAGCGGCTAAATGAATTTAGCCACCATTAATCATTTTTATTTACACCTGCACTTTTCTTACTGTGAAAAGGTATTCAGTGAAAAGAGCCTAATGGTGCACCTCAACCTACAGTAAGTATTAAGAGCATCCTTTCCTGAGTGCTACAGTGCAAATGCTAACACTTGCTGTTGACGTAGTTTTCTTTTTTTCTGGCATGTTTAGGTGTTTGTCTGAAAAAGTGGGTTTTGATCATGCTGCAGAAGACGGACAGTGGCTTCAGTGAAGAGTTTTTTCCACCACTGTGGGGTCAGGATAGAGAAGAGTCTTAAATCAAGATGAGCGGGGGCGTGACAGTTGTCTTGACAGTTGATTGACCATGGATTGGAGGTAGCAAGTGAAGAGGACCTGAGGTGGGAGGCCAGTGTCGTCAAAAACTAATTATTTCTAATTGTAATTTCTGTGTATGTATGCATATGTGTGGAAGGTGCCACATAGCATTTTTTACATTCGGATTGGTTTTGTGACTCACTGATTGGCTGACTTCCTGGTTAGTGATCGGCTTGAGTTTTGTTTTTAACCTGAAAGATATCATTGCTCTGCTGAGAAGGAAAACACTGATAAGCTTTTGTTGCCGTTGTTTCTCATTGTTGTGGCAGAGTAGTTTTGGACTGAGCTGACATCTTTGTGTCTTCTTATTGACCTTCACAGCCCATCTTCAACACACACACACACACACACTTCATCACCACAATATTTTTTACATTCACACACATACAGTACACACACTTGTGTCTATAGGTGTGTGTGTGTGCGTGTGTTTGTGTGTGTGTGTGTTGCCTCACCTCAGGAAACTTGTGGCTAATTCCATTAGTGGGAGGAGAGAGTATGTAAATGAGGGGAGACAGCTGGTGGTGAAGGGAGGTTGATGGAGTGAGCCTGGGGGGCCACAGACACACACCCACACACAAAAAGGGGGGATGATGGGGATGATGTTTTACTGTATATGCACTATTGTACAGCTACACCCAAAATCCATGTTTTCATCATCAAAGTAAGGAAAAGTTTTATGAATGTTTCTGCCAAGTCATAAAATATGTGATATCTGCTCATAGCTGCTAAAGGATGATGAACATTTTCATGGTCTTGTTTAGACACTCACAGTCTTGGTCTTGGGGGTAGATTGTCGGTTTGGTCAAATATTGAAAAAGACAAAACTGACTCGAAGTGTGAAATTTCAAGTGCTTGCTTCACGAAACAACAAGCATGTCCCAGTCTTAACCAAAGTAGGCTTTTTTATCTTCAAACCTAATCACACACACAAATGAAGATGTGAACCCTGGTCTGCAGCATCAAAGTCCTGCAACTTTTGCACGCAGCATCCACCCCAACCACCTCCCTTCAACTTGTGGCAAAATGTAGCACTCCCTACACTGGAAAAAGCATTTCCACTCAACATGTTTCACTGAGCAACTACATTTCCATCCAAATGTATTTGGCAAAGCAGGTTAGTAATATGTTTAAATAATATTTTCTTCCATGCAAGACACATTTAAACGCAATACCCATAACTTCTGCACATATGTTGAAACATCACACAGGTATATATGTGAAGTTCATGTTAGGGCTGGGGGAGTGACAGGACAGGGTCCAGAAGACTGTAGAAATAGATGGAGTGATAGATAAAGACAAAGAAACAGGGAACAAAGCCAGACTCAGTCACTGTTTATCATTCAGGAACCTCCACTGATGGCCACTGCTCTGCTTACACACACACACACACACACACACACACACAAACACACACAGGCAGGTGTTGGTCATAATCCTATTGTGTATCAGCAGTGACCACAGCACAGGACTTGCTCATCACCTGTCACCTCACGCATCCATGCACACATACACACACTATAATCCTGTCAGTAACTGTGATGGAATTTAGAGAGGATTTAATTTTTTATAAATCTAACAGCACGCTGTGAATCATGGGAGCAAAAAGTAAGGCCTCGGACATGCGTATATACACGCACACATTTCTTTTCACTCTTTCCGCAGTATTTTTTTTATGTCACTTTGATCCCTCTTGTGTCTGTTATTCTGCTATTGCAGTATATCCATTTGTAGTCTATATTAGTAGCAGGTGACAATTTATAAATTCACTAATTCCGCAAGTTGTCACAAAAATATTTATGATTCTTTTAGTCTCTCGTGGAAATTTAGCATAATATTATAACCAAATGAAAGTGAGAGCTGCCTATCTGGGACTGGAAATGGCTGCAGGGAAATAGCTGTTGATGGGAGCTGTGAGGGTAAAGGCTACTAAATCGTGCTGAATGTTCCCAGACAC
>NW_027273862.1:11285000-11295000 GCF_046630095.1 Trachinotus anak | reverse complement strand
ATGAGAAATTGTCAGTTTTGAAATAATCTTAACAATTTCTTTCAATAACTACAGAGTATTTGCTAGACTGATTTTAACACTTACAGTTTTCAGTCATGGTCTTTTATATTTTTATTGTCCGTAGTGAAATTTTCAAAAAGTGGAGATTTTATGAAAAATAAATATTATTTCTATCTACTACTTATTTAATTTGGTAAATTTCTTCTCAAAAGTTACAAAGTAGGGCCTGCTGGGAAATCCTAATCTGACCTATGAGCTTGCTCCCTGTCATTTATTATTACTGGCCTGAGTGGATGTCAGGTTTTTTTTCTCAAGCTTTTAGCAAAAAAGCCAGTTCTTCAAATGGACAATTCAGTCAGCAATGTGAGGTTTAACAAGCCCAAACAAACAAAAGTAGAGAGGAATGATAAAAGGGAACAGGAGGAGTTTACTATTGAACTGACGACATTATGACATTACTCAGCATGCTTCAAGTTCATCCACTGTTAGCATTGTTGAGGTACAGCCGGAGGCTAACGTTAGCCTAATCGGCTGTACTCTCAACAGAGAACAGCAGAGCAGGAATCTGGACTTCAGCAGTGTTGTTATTGACATTGCTAAGAGAGAGACCTCTAATGGGTGAGTACCGGTTTCTCTTTATAGAGCGGGATCATGGATTTAAATCTATAGGTATGTAATTGTTACCTCTCATATGTTGGAAAATGCACAGCTACATAATCTTTGTGCGGGATAATGATGAATGATGAATTCTTTACATGCAGTGATTGTGTGATCAGGTGTTGGGATCCATTCATTCATACCGTGTAGACCTATAACTAGTTGTGCTTTTCTTGATGGCTGTTTGTTCTTTGCTTACTGACACACTGTGTAAGATTCCTTTGTGTCGGCTGGAAATAAAGTTATTCCAGATGTTTGATAGTTGCTGTGGTGGTTGGAGTTGTTAGAGTAGAGTTGATAAACTTGAGACTAAGGCCTCTGTCTGATGTGCTGTTCAACGGCTAGGTTGGAAATGACATGGTGAGCATCTCTATGGTGGCATTGCCATTGTCTGCAATGGTTGTGCGCTTATGTTTGTTGGAGGTGGCTTGTCACAGTTACGTTGTGCTACTGAAAAGAACGGTCAAAATTGAAGCACCGGAAGCTGAGATTTTGTGTGGGTCAAGCTCTAAAAACACTGGATCCTACACATCCCATTATTCAACTTAACAGCATCATTCCTTAGACCCACATCTTTCAAACTCTACACATAAACAAACATAGCAAACATAACAATGATGACATCACTGGGGTTATTTTGCTAGACTTCATAAAGAGCCACATAAGACTGTTTTTACAGGTTAAGTATCACTTTAAGAGAGAGCTCCTTAAGTTGGCTTGAATAAAGCAGGAGAATCTTCTGTATTCTTTGTCTTCTCACTTAATGGACTTGACAATGGAAAACTCAGACCAAGACAGAAACAGAGGGAGAACTGTAATGAGTGTCTGTGTTGTGTGAATGTGAGCAAATTAGAAAGGAAGAAGGGAAAAAACCAGGAGGCAGTTAACTTTTTTATCCGATCATCCTCAGACCCACTCATCTCTGTCTATTCAAAGAAAGACATAATTACAGCTTTGAGTATTTAGCCTCATAATTTACTCGTTCTGTCACATTATTTACAACTCTCGCTCTCTCCCTGTCTCTCTCTCCCTCTCTCTCGGCAGGGGTTCATTCACCCCTATAATCTAGTCTGTTAGGTTCAATCCATATTCCAAGTTATTATCACTCTCATTTGCTTATTAAGTGCGCCCTTGTTTTCTTCAAATAAAGTTATAATTAGAGATTTAGTGTCGGCAGCTTGAAATACTATCTCCTCTTTATGGAATCTTGGGTGGGATGAGAGAGAATCGTGTTTTATCATACTCAAGGAGTTAATGAGGATGTGCACAGCTTGATATTGTGTTTGTATGTGTGTGAGGGTGTGTGCGTGTTTTCTAATTATGTCTCTGTGACAGCTTTCTGGCCTCCAAAATACCCATATACTGCGTACCCTCTGTTGTTTTGTCTTCCCACTGATTTATGTTAATGAAGCGCATCACAAAAGAGGGAATATATAAGCTTGTGCTTTATATATTGCTTGAGATCAAAAATAAATGAATAAATAAATAAAGCATTGCAACCATATTGATTTCACACTTTAGCATTATTTCCAGTTTTATAAAAATCAATTTATATATGTTATATATATATTATATAAATAGTATTTTTGCACCACCTAATGTCCTCTTTAGTAGCCCATTACAATTACATTTGTAGGAACTTTAAAGACTCATGACTTGGACAGTGTTTGCAGCTTTGAATACCAATCACCAATTTTTCCCGAGGATGATCCACTGATCCATTCTTACCTTCTCATGACCCACCCTGTGGGCCCAACCCTGTCTTTGAGAAACAGCAGAGTAGAGTACATTAAGACACGCCCCAGCAACACACTGATTACATATGCTAGCTACGGTAATGAGCTGAGCTGGACAGTGGAAGACTGCTGCTGTTTATGGCAACTCATTATCTGGCCCATTGACCAGAACTGTTCTACACATCATAGAGTCCCGTGTCCTCTACATCTACTCGACCATCACTCTCTCTACTTGTCTGGATGGGGGCTGCAATGTGTGTATATGTGTGTGTCAATTGGTAGTTGGTTGAATGGATGGGTTTGTGTGTATGTGAGAGGTAAGATGTGGTTGATGGATGGATGGATGGATGGATGGATGGAAGTGGAGATCTGTGTACGTGTGTGTGTGTGCATATTAGCTTACATGCATGTTTACATAATGAAAAGTTAGATGATCCCTAAGCTAATGATCTCACACCCGCACAAGCAGCATTACACACTCATCTGACTAATACTTTGTGCCGTTAGTTTCATTTAAGTGTGTTTGTGCTTTTCTGTATTCGATTATATGCTGAAGTGTCTTTCTCAAGAGTGTGTGTCTGTGTGCATCTGTGCATGCACGCGCATGTTACTATGATCGCCTGCCAAAGTAAAGTGTTTGCAGCCGAGAGAGACAGGGGCGCTAAGCTCAAGGGCACATTTGTTTCAAGCTAATGATAGAATGTAAATGGAGCAAATTTCCTCTGCAAGAACAGAAGCGCTCTCGTTCAACACACACACACACACACACACTTTCATACTTTCACACATACACTCACATAAAGACACACACTCGTTCCCATGCACACATACACACACACAGCGGCATCATGTTGATGGAGTGCAGAATCTCATTACACATCTAATAGAATAAGTGTAGTGTGCGTATGGGGAGAGGAGAGGAGCAGCCAACCTGATTAGCCTTATCACTTTATTATGCCGCTCTGCACGCAGCACACAGGACAATTGCATTAGAGAGGAGCAGATGAGCTGAAGGCAAGGAGAACTCAGCAAACACAGCCTTAATTGATTCCTCACCAAATTAGCAGGGACAGGTGGGGGGCTCACTGGCTGGGTGGCTGCTTGACTGACTGGATGCTTAGTCGGGTGCTTCACTGAGTGGCTGACTTGTTGACTTGTTCAGCGGTCGGTTGACTGAGTTGACTGTCTACTGACTGGCTGGCTGCATTAGAGGCCTTTAGTGGAGTTCGTGGTGAGAACTCTGCAAACTTTACTGCTTTAATTGACTCCTCAACACATTAACAGACAACCTTAATGACCTACTGACTGACTGACTGACTGACTGATTGTCAGATTGCTGACTAAGAAACGTTACTAACTATGCAGCTTTGTATCTGGCCTACATCAACATTTTAGGAAAAACAAGACAGGATCAGAATCTAGTAGGCTCTATGGCTGGACCGCATGTGGTCAATGTGCGAAATCAAGTTTTCCAAGTTTAAAGCACTGCTAAAATCCTGAACATCAGAACCGTGACATCGTCTGACAAACTCAACAAAACACCTAAATTAAGAACTAGCGTTTCAGTGGACAGAAAACCTTTATTTCTTAACAGGGCATTTATTGCTGTGCTGACATGCGGCAGTAAGTGCACTGTCTCAATGCTGGTTGGTGGAGTTTCTCTTGCTTACATGCTATTCAGATCTGCTAGTTTATTTAGCTTAGCAGCTACAGATGGCTTCTCTCTCTCCCTCCTACTATCCTGCTCTATCTGCTCAGTGTGTCTTATGTTTAGTTATTCCACAGCCTTCTTCAGAAATGATGATACCTTTGATGAAAGTCATTTATTTAATGGTGGCCAGGCTCAGTGAATTGGAAGTGCTACCACGCTTACCTGCAGCTCCTGAACAACCAGGTGACTGTTTGCAACAAGAGATGTAGCCCTAAATCTGCGGTTAGCACCCATACACGGTCCAGCCGTATACAAGGTTTATATAGTCTTGTTTGAAAAAAAGTCTCTAAATCTACTGTCAAATGTGCTAAGTTGGCAACACTACAGCCTGTAAATGCCCCCTAAAAGAATCTGTTTGGGAGAATTCATTTTACAAGAGCAACGGCCAATGAGGAAACTCCAACTCAGTTATGTGGCATTTCAGATACTATAAATACAGTTCTGAATCCCCCTTCTAAAACTTGTGTTCAGGAAAACACATTTGATATTATTGCTCTATTTGACATTTTTTTATTAATGTAAATTAAAATGCATTAATTTATTTATGGTTTTATGTACAATTCATGAAAGGTTAGTATATGATATGGGTGAAGAATGGCATAAAGCAATCAAAATTCCTTATGAGCCCAACTCAACTTGATATCAGTGTAGATTGTAAGAACAAGACAAACCCTCAGACTCACAGTAATTTAATAGTGGAAATTTCCTCAAAAAGTGTCCTGTTGTCATGGTTCTTAAACTTTTATATGTCAGAGCAAGAAGCTGTTATGGCGTACAGTACTTTGTTAATTGTGTTCTTGTTAGTTGTTCTTGTACAGAGACCTGGTTGTTGGGTGGTGTGTGAGGGAGGGCAGGAGGACTGGGTAGATGTTATGGGAGGAGGACATGGGTGTGGGGCGTGGGGGGTGGGGGTAATACAGGACACAGGGGGGAGAGAGTTTGTCTTTGTCTCTGTAGGTCCCCCCGGGGGATTGTGGGGTAGTCGAGGTTAATGAATCTGATTGGTTGGTGGGAGTTTTTCTGCTGGTGCTGCGGTTTGCACACTCACAGTGCTTCACTTTTTTATTTTGCCAAGTTTTGCCTCGACACACTGCTGCATGAAGGACAGAATAGCAGACAAAAAAAGTGTGAAATAGCCTGGAACTTTGATTTCAACACTGTCCGGGCGCTGAATTACAGATGTTAATAGATACAGTTTACATGTATGCAGACACTAATTAACACAAATTCTCAGACATGCAGTGATACAAGGCAAAGAAGAAAATGGTGTTGAAAGCTTTGGCTATTTGCATTATTTTACCAATAAAAATACATACATCTGAATAACCTTTGTCATGAGGGTGCTATTTTTTTAGATCGCTTTTTCCTCCATTTTTATTGGGCTTAATCTGTCTGAGATGTTGATTAGTATTTTCTATTCACCTGTGTCTTTAGGGTGGACTGAGAAAGCAATAAAACACAGTTGTACAAGTTGACACACACACACACACACACACACATACACAGCTTGAATGTGCATGTGGCTTCAGAGTGTGTTTGCTGTGTTTACCTCTCACCTTTTTGTTGTGCTTCCTATTTATTTATATTTTTCTTAGATATTTAGATAAAACCACTGAAAATAACAGGTATCAAATTCTTGAATTGGTCTTTACACTAACATCGGCCTACATGTGTTTTTTTGATCACTTTTAAAGCTGGCTGCCCTTCAACTGACTACACCTTGAGGAGCGTGGATGCAGAATACCATGATTATATTTTAGTCTGATCATCTAAGAACCCTATTATTTTGGATGGTAAAGTTAATGATTCATATATTCTGTTCAGCACCATTATGCCTTCTATGTAAACATCCATAAAAAAAACAGCATTTCTGAAAAATATTGAACAGCTTGTTGAGCTGAGCTACTGAGCTTTTACCCATTATCTGTGATTTTGTATAGAATAATTTATAAAGTTATTCTGCATAAAATTAAGTACACTGTTTGGCATTTTAGTCAACATTGATATTGTAAATAATTGCACCAAACGGCAGTAAATCCACGCTGACTGCTCTGTGTATCAGCATGCATCTTTAATTATTCACCCCGAATCTCTAATATCTGTCAGAAAACAAATAAGACAAGTCCTAAACTAAAGAAAGATCAAAGTTTGTGTCTCAACATACATCTAGTTACATCTCGGTATGTGAAGCTATGTGTCTCTGCACGCACAAGTGCACGTATTCCATCCATGTCTACGTGAGTGTGCGTGTCACTTTGTGTGTGTGTGAAACTGTATGCGTGTGTGTGCTAATGAGAGTAGGGGGGAGCGGGCCGTCGCAGCAGTGCGTCCTCTGCTCTCCCGGCAGGTCACTAGCGACAGATGTTCTCAGCATATGTGGCGAATTAATTAGCCGCTAGTAAACAGAGGGGGCTGCCGCCATGAGCTGCCGGTGTGTGCTGCCGCCGAGTCGCAACGGGCCGCCTTTTGTCCAAACTCCTCTTTTCTCTCCATCCTCCTCTGGTAGATAGTTACAGGCAGCATCATTCATTTTGATCAGTGCACCCATAATGAGTAGGGGTCACGTGCATGTTTGTGTTGTGTGTGTGTGTGTGTGTGTGTGTGTGTGTGTGTGTGTGCTTGTGTTTCCAGGGAAGAGTTGCGTATGTAACTGTGTGTGTGTGTATGCAAATGTATGTGTATTCTGTGGATCAGTGTCTCTTGAGTTTGGAGCCAGAGGAGGATGGCAGTTGTGTTCGTGTGTATGTGCATGTTTGTGTGTGTACGTGAGCACCCCATCATTTGGACATGGCAGTGAGCCTGTTTTTGTGATGAGAGATCCCCTTGATGACCTAATTGGTTGATTGAGGTGCCTCTCTGCATGTCTGTGTGTGTGTGTGTGTGTGTGTGTGTGTGTGTGTGTGTGTGTGTGTGTGTGTGCGCCCGCGCCAGGACCTCAGCATTCCCAGAGCTGGGAATGTTTTCACAGCCTCAGAAAAACTTGGCAGAGAGTGGAAACACTTTGAGAGCTGTTTGGATAAACACGCACACACACACACACATACACACAAAGGGACTTCATGCTGATACACTTGAGCTGTATTTGTGGCCCTTTAAAGAAAATTAAATGTAATTTTGTTATCACCAACGTATTTGGGTGCATCCAGGTGCCACCAGTGGATATCAACCAGTCTCTTACTGTGAATCCCCAGTGACTGCCGGGGCAGTGAACTCTAAATGCAATGTTTAAATATAAAGGGCTTGTGATGTCTTTTTCAAAATAAAAGTGAAAATAAGTCACACTGTAAAACTTTCTGACTCAATGATATTTGTAGTAAAACAAATCTGTAGTGTCTGAGTTAGGGCATGGTTTGGTGTGTGAGTGTGAGCTTGTGTGTGTGGCTACAGTAATGAAGTTGTTAGTTAAAGTGGCCCCCACCCCTTGGGACTGGCTTAAGCTGTGTGTGATTGCTTAGGGATCGGGCAGATACACACACACTTATCATTATCCACACACACACACACACACACACATACACTCAGAGTCATTACTCCATTACGCACATGGACTATTGATTTTCTGCCATCTTTCCATCAGGTGAGAGCTTGCCAGGGAATATGGGAATGAACGCCTGGCTAGGAAAATCAAACTGTCACTCCTCCTTTCCTCTCTTCCTCCCTTCTCTCCTTCATTACAGACAAATGACAGGTCAAAGCTGCTGCCGTTCACTCCGTTGTTTTTCCTCCATCCGTCATCACTCATTCACTTCTTGCTCTCCTACATCTTCATCAAACAAATCTCTTCTTCTGCTGATGTCTTCCTTCATCTCCATCGTCTGCTCTATTTCTTCTGTATTTTACTTTTCACTCTGTGTCTCCAGCTTACTCTGTTTCCTCTCTTTCCCCTTTTCTTATCTTCTCTACCTCTATCTTTTCTCTGTCTTTGCATGCCCCTCTCTTCCTCCCTTGAAGTGATGGATTCAGTCCTCTGGTTTATTTTCCCTTTCCCCCTCTCATCATCCCTCTTTCCTCAAGTCTCCAATACTCCAAACAATCAATCAGCTGGCCCCTCCTCCCTCCATCCATCCCTAAACCCCTTAGTCCCCTCTGTAGTCCCTCTTTCCCCAGATTTCCTCCAGTCCTCCCCTCCCTCCCCTTCCTCCCTCTCTTCTCTTCTAATCTGTAGCTCCTTGCACTTCTTCTGTATCATTCAACTCCATCTAATCACTTATTTTCCACTTTTTCTCCTCCTCTACCATCATTTCTCCCCCACTCTTGATCCTCTCCCTTTTCTTTGGTCAAGTTAAATATTTATGAGCCACTTTTAACAAGACACGTCTGGCATAATCCCCTCCATGTCCACTCTTTGCTTTCATTTCCCTTGCCTTGCCTTTCCTTTGCTTTCCTTTCCTTCCAACTCATCTCCTCCCATTTAAACTCTTCGTTTCCTTATCACGTCCTTTCCTGCCTCTCCTCTACCTTCTCCATCCTCACCTTCTGTCCTCTCTCCTTACTCCCCCTCTCCTACCTTCCTCTCTCTCACTCTCACCCTCTCCGTCTCTCTCTTCACCTCCTGTCCTCCCCCTCTCCCTCCCTCACTTTATCTCTCCCTTCCTTCACCTCCCGTGTCTCTTCCCTCCTCACCTCTCCTCCCAGAGAGGAGGATATGGGATCAGAGGATGTAATTCACTGACAAGGGTATCTATATTTAATATTAATGGGCGCATAGGACCCTTCACTCTCACACTCACACACACATATGGACACACACATGCTCGGTGCCAAATAAAGAGTGATCAGAGGCTGTGTAAGGTGCTGTGTTGTAGCCCCCAGGATAGACGCCTTGTGGACACACACACAACACACACATAGCTACCCGCATAGCACTCGGCGCTCCAGGATGGATGTGGCATCATTAGGCAGAGGAGTGTGGCCGTTCTCAGCAGAAACGGCCACGCCGGCGGTACACATCAATCTAGCACCGCACGCTCCCTCAGATACTGTCTTTTTCACGCACACACACACAAACAGAGAGGGAGAGGAAGGAATAGAGGAGCGCAGTGAAGGTTTCTGTACAAGTACAAACATATGCACACACACACACACACACACACACACACACCATGGGCCTTGTAATGTATCTGGTGCTATCTCCCTCACTTTGTGTTTTTCTCTCACTCACACACACAAACACACACACACTTACTTTGTCTAATTTATTTACTGTTGGAAACTGCCACCAAGGAGAAAGGGACAGAGAAGGAGAAAAATAATGTTCATCCTCTTTATCATCCCTGTTCTTGTCTTTTCTTTCATTCTCTTTTTTCTCGTCTCGTTATGCTTTACTGTCTTTGAAACAACTTCTGCTGAGTGCCACTGACTGATACATTTGAGTACAAGTTCTTGTATAGTAAATGCAACCATTCAGTAAATATTAATGTGGCTATCACACATTGCACAAACAATAATCACAGGAAAAGATGTGTCCTATAGTGCAACTACTTCCTGTGCACTGCATGTTATCCCAGGGGAATAAAACAGTTTGGTTCAGTTCAAATCTTTATGGTCCAACAAACTTCTTGCAGTGCGGCAGCTTAAAACCTAAAAGCACAATAAAAATACAGTAATACAATAAGAACTAAAGACATGGGTCTAGCTGCTGGTAGTCTAATATCCATGTAATTCAAACTGGAATAAAACATGTACAATATCTAAATCTATCTGCCACTACTGTATTTGAACAAACAGACACTAACTTGACTGTTTCCATATTACACATCTTTGCTGTAATGAAAGTAAAGCACGTTATTGGTTGTTAAAAACACTCAAAACTGAACACTTGCTGGGTCCTGCTGCTTTGAAAAGCGTACAATACACTGGTGTGTATAGTTATACTACTCCAAGGACATCCCAACAC